>NC_092640.1:55869830-55941789 GCF_039555335.1 Amphiura filiformis | reverse complement strand
TAAAAAAAAAATCGCCATTTTGAAATAAGTGATTGCAAAAATTTTAATTTTTTTTTTTCTTGTCAATGTGTTCTACATCATAAGTTCTACTAGGGAAACACAACCAGTTGGAATTTGTTTCCACACTTTTGCTAAAAATTCAAGCATACCCTATTTCGCCTAATTCGTGTTCAAATTGCATTTTACGTTATTTCGCCATTTTGAAATAAGTGATTGCAAAACTTTTAAGTTTTTTTCTTGTCAATGTGTTCTACATCATAAGTTCTACTGGGGAAACAAACAAAATTGGAAAATTTTTGCACATTTTTGCTAAAAATTCAAGCATACCCTATTTCGACTAATTCGTGTTCAAATTGCATTTTACGTTATTTCGCCATTTTGAAATAAGTTATTGCAACAATTTTAATTTTTTTTCTTGTCAATGTGTCCTACATCATAAGCTCTACTAGGGAAACAAAAAATATTGGAATTTGTTTCCACATTTTTGCTAAAAATTCAAGCATACCCTATTTCTCCTAATTCGTGTTCAAATTGCATTTTACGTTATTTCCCATTTTGAAATAAGTGATTGCAAAATTTTAATTTTTTTCTTGTCAATGTGTCCTACATCATAAGTTCTACTAGGGAAACAAAAAAATTGGAATTTGTTTCACATTTTGCTAAAAATTCAAGCATACCCTATTTCGCATAATTCGTGTTCAAATTGCATTTTACGTTATTTCGCCAATAAGTGATTGCAAAATTTTTTTTTTCTTGTCAATGTGTTCTACATCATAAGTTCTACTAGGGAAACACAAAAAATTGGAATTTGTTTCACATTTTTGCTAAAAATTCAAGCATACCTTATTTCGACTAATTCGTGTTCAAATTGCATTTTACGTTATTTCACCATTTTGAAATAAGTTATTGCAAAAATTTTAATTTTTTTTCTTGTCAATGTGTTCTACATCATAAGTTCTACTAGAGAAACACAAAAAAATTGGAATTTGTTTCCACATTTTTGCTAAAAAGTCAAGCATACCCTTTTTCGCCTAATTCGTGTTCAAATTGCATTTTACGTTATTTCGCCATTTTGAAATAAGTGATTGCAACAATTTTAATTTTTTTTTTTCTTGTCAATGTGTTCTACATCATAAGTTCTACTAGGGAAACACAACAAAATTGGAATTTTTTTCCACATTTTTGCTAAAAATTCAAGCATACCCTATTTCGTCTAATTCGTGTTCAAATTGCATTTTACGTTATTTCGCCATTTTCAAATAAGTGATTGCAAAAATGTTAATTTTTTTTCTTGTCAATGTGTTCTACATCATAAGTTCTACTAGGAAACACACAAAATGGAATTTGTTTCCAAATTTTTGTGTGTTTCCCCAGTTGAACTTATGATGTAGAACACATTGACAAGAAAAAAAATTAAAATTTTTGCAATCACTTATTTCGCCATTTTGAAATAAGTGATTGCAAATTTTTTTTTTCCTGTCAATGTGTTCTACATCATAAGTTCTACTAGGGAAACACAAAAAAATTGGAATTTCTTTCCACACTTTTGCTAAAAATTCAAGCATACCCTATTTCGCCTAATTCGTGTTCAAATTGCATTTTACGTTATTTCGCCATTTTGAAATAAGTTATTGCAACAATTTTAATTTTTTTTCTTTTCAATGTGTTCTACATCATAAGTTCTACTAGGGAAACACAAAAAAATTGGAATTTGTTTCCACATTTTGCTAAAAATTCAAGCATACCCTTTTTCGCCTAATTCGTGTTCAAATTGCATTTTACGTTATTTCGCCATTTTGAAATAAGTGATTGCAACAATTTTATTAATTTTTTCTTGTCAATGTGTTCTACATCATAAGTTCTACTAGGGAAACACACAAAAATTGGAATTTTTTTCCACATTTTTGCTAAAAATTCAAGCATACCCTATTTCGCCTAATTCGTGTTCAAATTGCATTTTACGTTATTTCGCCATTTTGAAATAAGTGATTGCAAAATTTTAATTTTTTTCTTGTCAATGTGTCCTACATCATAAGTTCTACTAGGGAAACAAAAAAATTGGAATTTGTTCCCACATTTTTGTTAAAATTTCAAGCATACCCTATTTCGCCTAATTCGTGTTCAAATTGCTTTTTACGTTATTTCGCCATTTTGAAATAAGTGATTGCAACAATTTTAATTTTTTTTTTCTTGTCAATGTGTTCTACATCATAAGTTCTACTAGGAAAACAAAAAAATTGGAATTTGTTTCCACGTTTTTGCTAAAAATTCAAGCATACCCTATTTCGCGTAATTCGTGTTCAAATTGCATTTTACGTTATTTCGCCATTTTGAAATAAGTGATTGCAAAATTTTAATTTTTTTCTTGTCAATGTGTTCTACATCATAAGTTCTACTAGGGAAACACAAAAAAATTTCAAAATTTTTGCACATTTTGCTAAAAATTCAAGCATACTCTATTTCGCCTAAGTCGTGTTCAAATTGCATTTTACGTTATTTCGCCATTTTGAAATAAGTTATTGCAACAATTTTAATTTTTTTTCTTGTTAATGTGTTCTACATCATAAGTTCTACTAGGGAAACAAAAAAAAAATTGGAATTTGTTTCCACATTTTTGCTAAAAAGTCAAGCATACCCTTTTTCGCCTAATTCGTGTTCAAATTGCATTTTACGTTATTTCGCCATTTTGAAATAACTGATTGCAACAATTTTAATTTTTTTCTTGTCAATGTGTTCTACATCATAAGTTCTACTAGGGAAACACAAAAAAATTGGAATTTTTTTCCACATTTTTGCTAAAAATTCAAGCATACCCTATTTCGCCTAATTCGTGTTCAAATTGCATTTTACGTTATTTCGCCATTTTGAAATAAGTGATTGCAAAAATTTTAATTTTTTTTCTTGTCAATGTGTTCTATATCATAAGTTCTACTAGGGAAACACAAAAAAATTGGAATTTGTTTCCACATTTTGCTAAAAATTCAAGCATACCCTATTTCGCCTAATTCGTGTTCAAATTGCTTTTTACGTTATTTCGCCATTTTGAAATAAGTGATTGCAACAATTTTAATTTTTTTTTTTTTTTTCAATGTGTTCTACATCATAAGTTCTACTAGGAAAACAAAAAAAATTGGAATTTGTTTCCACGTTTTTGCTAAAAATTCAAGCATACCCTATTTCGCGTAATTCGTGTTCAAATTGCATTTTACGTTATTTCGCCATTTTGAAATAAGTGATTGCAAAAATTTTAATTTTTTTTTCTTGTCAATGTGTTCTACATCATAAGTTCTACTAGGGAAACACAAAAAATTGGAATTTGTTTCCACATTTTTGCTAAAAATTCAAGCATACTCTATTTCGCCTAAGTCGTGTTCAAATTGCATTTTACGTTATTTCGCCATTTTGAAATAAGTTATTGCAACAATTTTAATTTTTTTTCTTGTCAATGTGTTCTACATCATAAGTTCTACTAGAGAAATACAAAAAAATTGGAATTTGTTTCCACATTTTTGCTAAAAAGTCAAGCATACCCTTTTTCGCCTAATTCGTGTTCAAAGTGCACTACACGTCACTTACGCCATTTGAAATAAGTGATTGCAACAATTTTAATTTTTTTTTCTTGTCAATGTGTTCTACATCATAAGTTCTACTAGGGAAACACAAAAAATTGGAATTTGTTTCACGTTTTTGCTAAAAATTCAAGCATACCCTATTTCGCGTAATCCGTGTTCAAATTGCATTTTACGTTATTTCGCCATTTTGAAATAAGTGATTGCAAAATTTTTAATTTTTTTTCTTGTTAATGTGTTCTACATCATAAGTTATACTAGGAAAACACAAAGAAATTGTAATTTGTTTCCACATTTTTGCTAAAAATTCAAGCATACCGTATTTCGCCTAATTCGTGTTCAAATTGCATTTTACGTTATTTCGCCATTTTGAAATAAGTGATTGCAAAATTGTAATTTTTTTCTTGTCAATGTGTTCTACATCATAAGTTCTACTAGAGAAATACAAAAAAATTGGAATTTGTTTCCACGTTTTTGCTAAAAATTCAAGCATACCCTATTTCGCGTAATCCGTGTTCAAATTGCATTTTACGTTATTTCGCAATTTTGAAATAAGTGATTGCAAAAATTTTAATTTTTTTTCTTGTCAATGTGTTCTACATCATAAGTTCTACTAGGGAAACACAAAAAAATTGGAATTTGTTTCCACATTTGACCGTACACCACGAATGAGCCGTAAATGTCCTCAATTGTATTCTGAGTTACAGTGTAAAATGGGCATGAAGGTCATATTCATAGGTATTTCAATTTGGTGCTACGTGTATCTCATTAAATGAGGTACACGTAGCACCAAATTGAGGTACCTATGAATACGACCTTCATGCCCATTTTACACTGTAACTCAGAATACAATTGAGGACATTTACGGCTCATTCGTGGTGTACGGTCACATTTTTGCTAAAAATTCAAGCATACCCTATTTCGCCTAATTCCTGTACAAATTGCACGTTACGGGAAGACGCCATTTTGGGATAAGAGAGTACATATAGTTTAATGTTTTTTCTTGTCAATGTGTTCTACATCATAAGTTATACTAGGAAAACACAAAGAAATTGTAATTTGTTTCCACAATTTTGCTAAAAATTCAAGCATACCGTATTTCGCCTAATTCGTGTTCAAATTGCATTTTACGTTATTTCGCCATTTTGAAATAAGTGATTGCAAATATTTTAATTTTTTCTTGTCAATGTGTTCTACATCATAAGTTCTACTAGTGAAACACAAAAAATTGGAATTTGTTTCCACATTTTTGCTAAAAATTCAAGCATACCCTATTTCGCCTAATTCGTGTTCAAATTGCATTTTACATTATTTCGCCATTTTGAAATAAGTGATTGCAAAATTTAAATTTTTTTCTTGTCAATGTGTTCTACATCATAAGTTCTACTAGGAAACAAAAAAATTGAATTTGTTTCCACATTTTGCTAAAAATTCAAGCATACCCTATTTCGCATAATTCGTGTTCAAATTGCATTATACGTTATTTCGCCATTTTGAAAAGTGATTGCAAAAATTTCAATTTTTTTTTCTTGTCAATGTGTTCTACATCATAAATTCTACTAGGGAAACACAAAAAAATTGGAATTTGTTTGCACATTTTTGCTAAAAATTCAAGCATACCCTATTTAGCCTAATTCGTGTTCAAATTGCATTTTACGTTATTTCGCCATTTTGAAATAACTGATTGCAACAATTTTAATTTTTTTTGTTGTCCAGGTGTTCTACATCATAAGTTCTACTAGGGAAACACACAAAAATTGGAATTTTTTCCACATTTTTTTGCATACCCTAAATTCGTGTTCAAATTGCATTTTACGTTATTTCGCCATTTTGAAATAAGTGATTGCAAAAATTTTAATTTTTTTCTTGTCAATGTGTCCTACATCATAAGTTCTACTAGGGAAACAAAAAAATTGGAATTTGTTTGCACATTTTTGATAAAAATTAAAGCAGTTCATATTTACCCTGCTTCGTGTTCAAATTGCTTTTTACGTTATTTCGCCATTTTGAAATAAGTGATTGCAAAATTTTTTTTTTTTTCTTGTCAATGTGTTCTACATCATAAGTTCTACTAGGAAAACAAAAAAATTGGAATTTGTTTCCACATTTTTGCTAAAATTTCAAGCATACCCTATTTCGCGTAATTCGTGTTCAAATTGCATTATACGTTATTTCGCCATTTTGAAATAAGTGATTGCAAAATTTTAATTTTTTTTCTTGTTAATGTGTTCTACATCATAAGTTCTACTAGGGAAACACAAAAAAATTGGAATTTGTTTGCACATTTTTGCTAAAAATTCAAGCATACTCTATTTCGCCTAAGTCGTGTTCAAATTGCATTTTACGTTATTTCGCCATTTTGAAATAAGTTATTGCAACAATTTTAATTTTTTTTCTTGTCAATGTGTTCTACATCATAAGTTCTACTAGAGAAATACAAAAAAATTGGAATTTGTTTCCACATTTTTGCTATAAAGTCAAGCATACCCTTTTTCGCCTAATTCGTGTTCAAATTGCATTTTACGTTATTTCGCCATTTTGAAATAAGTGATTGCAACAATTTTAATTTTTTTTTTTTTTTGTCAATGTGTTCTACATCATAAGTTCTACTAGGGAAACACAAAAAAATTGGAATTTGTTGCACATTTTTGCGTAAAGTTCAAGCGTACCCTATTTCGCGTAATCCGTGTTCAAATTGCATTTTACGTTATTTCGCCATTTTGAAATAAGTGATTGCAAAATTTTAATTTTTTTCTTGTCAATGTGTTCTACATCATAAGTTCTACTAGGGAAACAAAAAATTGGAATTTGTTTCCACATTTTTGCTAAAAATTCAAGCATACCCTATTTCGCCTAATTCGTGTTCAAATTGCATTTTACGTTATTTCGCCATTTTGAAATAAGTGATTGCAACAATTTTAATTTTTTTCTTGTCAATGTGTTCTACATCATAAGTTATACTAGGAAAACACAAAGAAATTGTAATTTGTTTCCACATTTTTGCTAAAAATTCAAGCATACCGTATTTCGCCTAATTCGTGTTCAAATTGCATTTTACGTTATTTCGCCATTTTGAAATAAGTGATTGCAAAATTGTAATTTTTTTCTTGTCAATGTGTTCTACATCATAAGTTCTACTAGAGAAATACAAAAAATTGGAATTTGTTTCCACGTTTTTGCTAAAAATTCAAGCATACCCTATTTCGCGTAATCCGTGTTCAAATTGCATTTTACGTTATTTCGCAATTTTGAAATAAGTGATTGCAAAAATTTTAATTTTTTTTTCTTGTCAATGTGTTCTACATCATAAGTTCTACTAGGGAAACACAAAAAAATTGGAATTTGTTTCCACATTTGTGACCGTACACCACGAATGAGCCGTAAATGTCCTCAATTGTATTCTGAGTTACAGTGTAAAATGGGCATGAAGGTCATATTCATAGGTATTTCAATTTGGTGCTACGTGTATCTCATTAAATGAGGTACACGTAGCACCAAATTGAGGTACCTATGAATACGACCTTCATGCCCATTTTACACTGTAACTCAGAATACAATTGAGGACATTTACGGCTCATTCGTGGTGTACGGTCACATTTTTGCTAAAAATTCAAGCATACCCTATTTCGCCTAATTCGTGTTCAAATTGCATTTTACGTTATTTCGCCATTTTGAAATAAGTGATTGCAACAATTTTAATTTTTTTTCTTGTCAATGTGTTCTACATCATAAGTTATACTAGGAAAACACAAAGAAATTGTAATTTGTTTCCACAATTTTGCTAAAAATTCAAGCATACCGTATTTCGCCTAATTCGTGTTCAAATTGCATTTTACGTTATTTCGCCATTTTGAAATAAGTGATTGCAAATATTGTAATTTTTTTCTTGTCAATGTGTTCTACATCATAAGTTCTACTAGAGAAACATAAAAAAATTGGAATTTGTTTCCACATTTTTGCTAAAAATTCAAGCATACCCTATTTCGCCTAATTCGTGTTCAAATTGCATTTTACGTTATTTCGCCATTTTGAAATAAGTGATTGCAAAAATTTTAAATTTTTTTCTTGTCAATGTGTTCTACATCATAAGTTCTACTAGGGAAACACAAAAAAATTGGAATTTGTTTCCACATTTTTGCTAAAAATTCAAGCATACCCTATTTCGCATAATTCGTGTTCAAATTGCATTTTACGTTATTTCGCCAATAAGTGATTGCAAAAATTTTAATTTTTTTTTCTTGTCAATGTGTTCTACATCATAAATTCTACTAGGGAAACACAAAAAAATTGGAATTTGTTTCCACATTTTTGCTAAAAATTCAAGCATACCCTATTTAGCCTAATTCGTGTTCAAATTGCATTTTACGTTATTTAGCCATTTTGAAATAAGTGATTGCAAAAATTTTAATTTTTTTTCTTGTCAATGTGTTTTACATCATAAGTTCTACTAGGGAAACACAAAAAAATTGGAATTTGTTTCCACAATTTTGCTAAAAATTCAAGCATACCCTATTTCGCCTAATTCGTGTTTAAATTGCATTTTACGTTATTTCGCCATTTTGAAATAAGTGATTGCAAAAATTTTAATTTTTTTTCTTGTCAATGTGTTCTACATCATAAGTTCTACTAGGGAAACATAAAAAAATTGGAATTTGTTTCCACATTTTTGCTAAAAAGTCAAGCATACCCTTTTTCGCCTAATTCGTGTTCAAATTGCATTTTACGTTATTTCGCCATTTTGAAATAAGTGATTGCAACAATTTTAATTTTTTCTTGTCAATGTGTTCTACATCATAAGTTATACTAGGGAAACACAAAAAATTGGAATTTGTTTCCACGTTTTTGCTAAAAATTCAAGCATACCCTATTTCGCCTAATTCGTTTTCAAATTGCATTTTACGTTATTTCGCCATTTTGAAATAAGTGATTGCAAAAATTTTAATTTTTTTTCTTCTCAATGTGTTCTACATCATAAGTTCTACTAGGGAAACACAAAAAAATTGGAATTTGTTTCCACATTTTTGCTAAAAAGTCAAGCATACCCTTTTTCGCCTAATTCGTGTTCAAATTGCATTTTACGTTATTTCGCCATTTTGAAATAAGTGATTGCAACAATTTTAATTTTTTTTTCTTGTCAATGTGTTCTACATCATAAGTTATACTAGGGAAACACAAAAAAATTGGAATTTGTTTCCACGTTTTTGCTAAAAATTCAAGCATACCCTATTTCGCCTAATTCGTGTTCAAATTGCATTTTACGTTATTTCGCCATTTTGAAATAAGTGATTGCAAAAATTTTAATTTTTTTCTTGTCAATGTGTTCTACATCATAAGTTCTACTAGGAAACATATAAAAAAATTGGAATTTGGTTTCCACATTTTTGCTAAAAATTCAAGCTTACCCTATTTCGCCTAATTCGTGTTCAAATTGCATTTTACGTTATTTCGCCATTTTGAAATAAGTGATTGCAAGAATTTTAATTTTTTTTCTTGTCAATGTGTCCTACATCATATGTTCTACTAGGGAAACAAAAAATATTGGAATTTGATTCCACATTTTTGCTAAAAATTCAAGCATACCCTATTTCGCCTAATTCGTGTTCAAATTGCTTTTTATGTTATTTCGCCATTTTGAAATAAGTGATTGCAAAAATTTTAATTTTTTTTCTTGTCAATGTGTTCTACATCATAAGTTCTACTAGGAAACACAAAAAAATTGGAATTTGTTTCCACATTTTTGCTAAAAATTCAAGCATACCCTATTTCGCATAATTCGTGTTCAAATTGCATTTTACGTTATTTCGCCATTTTGAAATAAGTGATTGCAAAAATTTTAATTTTTTTTTCTTGTCAATGTGTTCTACATCATAAGTTCTACTGGGGAAACACACAAAATTGGAATTTGTTTCCACATTTTTGCTAAAAATTCAAGCATACCCTATTTCACCTAATTCGTGTTCAAATTGCATTTTACGTTATTTCGCCATTTTGAAATAAGTGATTGCAAAAATTTTAATTTTTTTTCTTGTCAATGTGTTTTACATCATAAGTTCTACTAGGGAAGCACAAAAAATTGGAATTTTTTTCCACATTTTTGCTAAAAATTCAAGCATACCCTATTTCGCCTAATTCGTGTTCAAATTGCATTTTACGTTATTTCGCCATTCTGAAATAAGTGATTGCAAAAATTTTAATTTTTTTTCTTGTCAATGTGTTCTACATCATAAGTTCTACTAGGGAAACAAAAAAATTGGAATTTGTTTCCACATTTTTGCAAAAATTCAAGCATACCCTATTTCGCCTAATTCGTGTTCAAATTGCTTTTTACGTTATTTCGCCATTTTGAAATAAGTGATTGCAACAATTTTAATTTTTTTTTTCTTGTCAATGTGTTCTACATCATAAGTTCTACTAGGGAAACACAAAAAATTTGAATTTGTTTCCACATTTTTGCTAAAATTCAAGCATACCCTTTTTCGCCTAATTCGTGTTCAAATTGCATTTTACGTTATTTCGCCATTTTGAAATAAGTGATTGCAACAATTTTAATTTTTTCTTGTCAATGTGTTCTACATCATAAGTTCTACTAGGGAAACACACAAAATTGGAATTTGTTTCCACATTTTGGTAAAAATTCAAGCATACCCTATTTCGCCTAATTCGTGTTCAAATTGCATTTTACATTATTTCGCCATTTTGAAATAAGTGATTGCAAAAATTTTAATTTTTTTTCTTCTCAATGTGTCCTACATCATAAGTTCTACTAGGGAAACAAAAAAAATTGGAATTTGTTTCACATTTTGCTAAAAATTCAAGCATACCCTATTTCGCCTAATTCGTGTTCAAATTGCATTTTACGTTATTTCGCCATTTTGAAATAAGTGATTGCAAAATTATAATTTTTTCTTGTCAATGTGTTCTACATCATAAGTTCTACTAGGAAAACACAAAAAAAATGGGAATTTGTTTCCACATTTTTGCTAAAAATTCAAGCATACCCTATTTCGCCTAAGTCGTGTTCAAATGGCATTTTACGTTATTTCGCCATTTTGAAATAAGTGATTGCAAAAATTTTAATTTTTTTTCTTGTCAATGTGTTCTACATCATAAGTTCTACTAGGGAAACAGAAAAAAATTGGAATTTGTTTCCACATTTTTGCTAAAAATTCAAGAATACCCTATTTCGCCTAATTCGTGTTCAAATTGCATTTTACGTTATTTCGCCATTTTGAAATAAGTGATTGCAAAAATTTTAATTTTTTTTCTTGTCAATGTGTCCTACATCATAAGTTCTACTAGGGAAAAAAAAAAAATTGGAATTTGTTTCCACATTTTTGCTAAAAATTCAAGCATACCCTATTTCGCCTAATTCGTGTTCAAATTGCATTTTACGTTATTTCGCCATTTTGAAATAAGTGATTACAAAAATTTTAATTTTTTTTCTTGTCAATGTGTTCTACATCATAAGTTCTACTAGGGAAACACACAAAAATTGGAATTTGTTTCCACATTTTGCTAAAAAGTCAAGCATACCCTTTTTCGCCTAATTCGTGTTCAAATTGCATTTTACGTTATTTCGCCATTTTGAAATAAGTGATTGCAAAATCTTAATTTTTTTCTTCTCAATGTGTCCTACATCATAAGTTCTACTAGGGAAACAAAAATATTGGAATTTGATTCCACATTTTTGCTAAAAATTCAAGCATACCCTATTTCGCCTAATTCGTGTACAAATTGCATTTTTCGTTATTTCGCCATTTTGAAATAAGTGATTGCAAAAATTTTAATTTTTTTTCTTGTCAATGTGTCCTACATCATAAGTTCTACTAGGGAAACAAAAAAAATTGGAATTTGTTTCCACATTTTTGCTAAAAATTCAAGCATACCCTATTTCGCATAATTCGTGTTCAAATTGCATTTTACGTTATTTCGCCAATAAGTGATTGCAAAAATTTTAATCTTTTTTCTTGTCAATGTGTTCTACATCATAAGTTCTACTAGTGTTACGAGTCGTATTTGACTCAAGGCCAAAATCACCTTTTACCCGAACTCACACGAATGCACAACACAAATACACTGTTTGATTATGCTAACAAAATCTAAGTCTTTAATTGAAAGCAAGTTTCGTTTGGTACAATATAATGACTACAAATGCACATACAAAAATGTATACATTAATCAAATATAATCACTCTTTATCTATTTTGTACTTAGCCAGCATTCTTCTTCTTGGTGATCATAAAGTTCCTGTAATGTTCTGGACGACTGATGTAATATATCCCTATTCACTTGTCCTGCGACAATCAGCGAAGTCCTTTGTACACTTGCATTGATAACTCCTTGCGTATAAAATCCTTACACGAAAATGGTGTTCTCCAAACACGTTTACAACTCCTTGCGCAATTATCCTATACTAAACTCCTTGCGCCGTCCTCCTATGCTAAACTCCTTGCGCCGTTCTCCTATGCTAAACTCCTTGCGCAGTTCTCCTATGCTAAACTCCTTGCGCAGTTCTCCAAATTTAACTCCTTGCGCTGCTTTCTCCAAATTTGGTGCTATTTCCTCCTTTCACACAATATCTTCAGGAAGCAGGACTGCGATGCAGCTGTCCCCACTTATTTTGACAGTTGCGTTGAATCAAAATACCAGACTTCAGCAAGTCGACAGAAGAATATATTTCCTTTCTTGGAAGAATAACGTTCTTTGACGTATTCTAGATCTTCTCCGACAACACTGGTAAATAGTAGTACTTTGACTACATAAAATATTTCTGGTTTGTAATTTCCTTTCTTTCAAGGAATTGGACTGTAAGCATAGCCCAGATCAACACTATCAACTGTGAATCATTGTTTACATTTTCTTATTATATACCAAGCTTGGGAAAAACCCCATTCTATTCTGGGCCATTTACTGCCTTAACATTATGCTCAATCTGGGGAATTCCAAAGTCTTAATTATAACATTAACCTTTCACATGACATCACTTCCTGAGGGGAAATCCCATTACATCACTTCCTGGGGGAAATAACATAACATGATGTCATCTCTTTACAATCTGAAGGGGTTTCCAAATATTCCAAATTAGATATGATTCAACTTGTTTTGCTCAATTTGAGAGGGAATTCCCTAAAATGTCATCACTCATGTAACTTTGTAAACAAAGATAAATCATCAAATTAAATTACTCAGGGCACATCACACCTCCCCTTAAAAGAAGAAAGTTCGAATGTAATGAAAACTTTCTTAAATGTTTTCTTCTGTTACATCAACTTCAACATAATATTAACTTCGAGTGCTTAACTCAACATACACAGTGACTACTTGTCACACAACTTCCTTCTTAAAGGAATTTTTGTTTGTCAGTTTTTATGCAATTCTGGACAAGGCATCAGCCATTACATTGTCTTTTCCCTTAATATGTTTGATGTCCAGATTGTACTCTTGCAAGGTCAAACTCCACCTCACCAGTCTTTGGTTTTTGTTCTTCATTCTGTTGATGAAGGTGAGGGGGTTGTGATCTGTGAAAACAAGCACAGGGTATACTGTGGTACCCAAATACACATCAAAATGTAGCAGTGCTAATAGCAAAGCTAGACACTCCTTCTCAATTGTGGAGTAATTTCTCTGGTGCTTGTTGAATTTCCTTGAAAAGTAACAAATGGGGTGATCTATTTGATCTTCACCCTCTTGCATCACAACACCTCCACAGCCTATGTCACTGGCATCAACAGTCAACTTGAACTGCTTCTGAAAATCAGGTGCAGTAAGTACTGGTGAACTCATGTGTATTGATTTGACTTTGTGAAAAGCATTTTCACACTGTTCTGACCAAATGAATTTTGCATCCTTCTTCAACAAGTCAGTCAAAGGACTTGCTATCTCTGAAAAGTTTGGACAGAACTTTCTATAATAGCCAACCATTCCTAGAAATCTCATGAGTGCCTTCTTGTTTACAGGTGTGGGGTATTGCTCAATTGCTTCAACTTTGGCTTTGATAGGTTTCACCTGACCTTGACCTACAACATATCCTAAGTATGTGACTGTGGCATGGCAAAACTCACTTTTTACCAGATTGACTGTCAATTGTACTTCAGACAGCTTCTTAAACAATTGTTGGAGTTGTTCCATGTGTTGTTCCCAAGTTTGACCGTAAACAATCAAATGATCTACATACGCTTCACATCCCTCTATGTCTGCCACAATTTGGTTCACCATTCTCTGAAATGTCGCTGGCGCGTTTTTCAACCCGAATGGCATAACTTTGTATTGGTAAAGACCAAATGGTGTACAAAAAGCAGAAATCTCTTTGCCACGGTCTGTGAGTGGAACCTGCCAGTACCCTTTCAATAGATCAAATTTGCTAACAAATTTTGCATTCCCAATTTTGTCTATGCAATCATCAATTCTTGGAATTTGCAGCTCTCATGTCTGCGACCAATCTGTATGAAGCATCAGGCTTGGGAACAAGAATACATGGTGAACTCCATTCACTACTACTTGGTTCTATGATATCATTGTCTAGCATATAATTAATCTCATTTTTGAGATGTTCCATTTTCAATGGATTGACTCTGTAAGGATGCTGCTTGATTGGTTTTGTATCACCAACATCTACATCATGAAATGCAGCATTTGTTCTACTTGGCGTATCAGGAAATATATTGTCAAATTTGTGAATCAAATTTGCAATTTGACTTTGTTGATCTTGAGAAAGATGACCTAACTTTGAGTCCAAATTAGTGAGCACATCAGAATTGTTCAATTTTACATTATACTCTTTGTGCTCCAGCTCTTTATCCTGGTCAAATGTGACATCAGAATTGTCATCTTTACTCTTGTCTACATTGGCGATTTCGTATACATCGGCATGTTTGTCTACATTATCAGTATGTTTTACTGTACACACAGGTTTTGGAATGCCACTGTCACTTCTTTCAACATACTCTTTGAGCATATTTATGTGGCATAACTGCCTGCTCTTGCGTCTACCAGGAGTCTTGATAATATAATCTACTTCACCCACTTTTGACTCTACCTCACATGGGCCATGATATCTGGCTTGTAATGGGTGTCCTGGAATTGGAAACAGTACTAGAACTTTGTCACCTGGTTTGAACACTCTCTCTTTGGCATGTTGATCACACCATTGTTTCATTTTGGCCTGACCCTGTTCCAAGTTTTCTTTGGCGATATCAGTTGCTCTGTTAAGCCTATGCTTAAAATTGGAGACATAATCCAATAAATTGATATCTGATTTCTCATTGAGCCACTTTTCTTTCAACAACTTTAAGGGCCCGCGCACTGTGTGTCCAAACACTAACTCAAAGGACTAAATCCTAAAGTTTCCTGAACAGCTTCCCTAGCAGCAAACAACAACAAGTGTACTCCCTCATCCCAGTCCCTCTGAAATTCCAAACAGTATGTCCTGATCATGTTTTTCAATGTTTGGTGGAACCTTTCTAGTGCACCTTGTGATTCTGGATGGTATGCACTTGAGGTATACTGTTCTATACCTAATTGATACATGACCTGCTGAAATACTCCAGAAGTAAAGTTTGATCCTTGGTCTGACTGTATGGACTTGGGGAGCCCCACAAATGTGAAGAACTTAGTTAAAGCTTTCACTATAGTCACTGCTTTAATATTTCTCAAGGGTATGGCTTCAGGAAAGCGTGTTGACGCGCACATAATTGTCAGAAGGTACTGATTACCTGACTTAGTCTTTGATAGGTGGCCTACACAATCAATAATAACCCTACTAAATGGTTCATCAAAGGCTGGAATTGGCTTTAATGGAGCAGGAGGTATTTTCTGATTGGGCTTCCCTACTACTTGGCATATGTGACATGTTTTGCAATATTCAGAAACATCTTTTCTGAGAGTGGGCCACCAAAAATGTCTCAGAATTCTTTCATGAGTTTTCTTAACACCCAAATGCCCTGCCATGGGACTATCATGTGCTATGTTAATAACTTCAGTGTGGTAGACTTTTGGTACCACAATTTGGTGCACTACCTTCCACTCTTCGTCGGCAGGTGCATCAGGAGGGCGCCACTTTTTCATTAGCACATCATCTTGTTTGTAAAAACAGACAGAATTTTGTTCTGCTTCTTCTAGGGTCAATGCCCTTTGATTGATCTCTTTGAGTTCTGGGTCATTTTGTTGCTCCAGAATTAGCTTGTCATGACTTAATGGGTCTTTTATGGTTTCCCCAAGTTGTTCATGCTCAGAGGCTGTGTCATTTGTAGGGGTATTTTTTATCCCCAGGAGAAGGAAGTTTATCTTCTTTCTCATTCAACTTTGACACAAATGTGTCTTCCAAACTGTAGCCTATGTCATCAATTTGGTTGTCCTCAATTGTTTCTAATGAGGCTCTCTTACTCATTGCCCGTGTCACTGCACATGCAGGAAATATCTCCTTTTCCTCACTACTATCATCCTGTAAACAGGGCTTATCTGTGACTATTGGGTCAGGAAAAACCTTCCCCCCTGTCAAATCATTTCCTAGCAACATGGACACTCCCTTGACTGGCAATTCATGTCTAACTCCTATGGTTACAGGACCAGAAACCAAGTCAGATGTCAAGTTAATTTTGTGGAGAGGTACATTAAGTATTTCCATCCCAATACCCTGGATCAAAGCATTACCAGCTGAACTATCCTCATTAAAGGGCAAAGTTCCTTCCAGAATCATAGACTGACCGTGCACAACATGTGTCTCGCACAATCTTAATGGGCTTTGGACTACCATTATCACCTAGTGATACTACTCCCTCTAACACAAATGGTTCAAATTCTTCACACACCTTGTCTGTCTCACCTCCCTTTTGTGGGAATTCTTGTTTTTTTGATTTGACTGACTTGTTTCTTTGACTCAAGTGACACTGCACATCCTACAGTATTACTAGCAGTTTGCTGCTGTTTTTGAGCATCTTGTTTGGCTTTTAAGCTCCGACACATGGTCACTGTATGTCCTGGTTTCTTACAGAAATTGCAAACTAATTGGGATTTAAATTCAGTCCCACCTGTTGGTCTGGTACCTGAACTCCATGGGGTCCCTCTACCACCAGCACTATGCTGTGAATTAGACCAGGATCTGTGATTAGACTGAGATCTCCATTCCTGTGTACCACCCTGATTTGCTCTAGGTTGGTTATGGCTGAACCTGTTTGAATAACTTCTGTTATGACTAAATCTACTCGCATTCAATTTGTGAGTTAAGCCATAGTCGTCCGCCATTGTCGCCGCGTCACTTAGCGTTTTAATTTTGCTAGCGCTTTCATCCAAGTGGGTTTTAATGTCAGCGTGGACACATTTTTAAACTCTTCTATAAGAACCAATTGCTTAAGTTGGCCGAAATCATCTTTGACTTCTTTTGAACCAAGCCACCTGTCAAACATGTGTTCTTTTACTCTAGCAAATTCTACATGGGTTTGATCTGCTTGCTTTCTTGAATCTCTGAACTTTTGTCTGTATGCTTCAGGCACCAGTTCATAGGCCTTAAGGACTGCCTGTTTGACTTCTTCATAATTGTTACACTTCTCTATTGGTAGAGCTGAGTAAGTTTACCTGGCCTTCCCCACAAAACTACTTTGTAACAGTAGGGTCCAATGCTCTGGAGGCCATTTCAAATTTGTAGCTACCTTTTCAAAATGTTGGAAATACTCGTCAACATCTTTTTTTCTTTGAATTTAGGCACCAGCTTTACATACTTTGTAACATCAAACCCTGACTTTGAGGAGAAACTTGATGAGTATTTGTCACCTAGCTTTGCCAACTTCTCTTGTTCAAACTTGTACTTTTCTTCAATTTCTTTTTGTTTCAAATTTTCTTCCATTTCCAACTTTTGTTTTTCATGTCTAATCTTTCTTGTTTTTCTTTATTTTGCATATCTAGCTTTTGCATGTCCAACTGCAATTGCTTTTCATTTTTCCATTTCCACCTGAACTTCTAGTTCTTTCAACTTTACTGCATCCCCGATTTCAGTTTTGACCTCTTTTCTCTTCTCCAAAATGGATTCTTCAAAATACTCTTCATCAACCAAAACATCAATTAAGGCATTTTTGATTATTTGTTTTCTGTTGGCTTGCTTTACATCCAATTTATAGTATTTTGCAAATGCTACTAAATCAGGTTTCTTCAACTTATCAAACTTCTCCCAATCTATAGTTTCAAGAAACTCTTCTGCTTTGAACTCTGTCATACTGTACTTTCACTTTCAAGACTCAGTATAATAATGTCAACTTTTTTTCAGTGTATATCCCGGACGAGCCCCCAATTTTGTTACGAGTCGTACTTGACTCAAGGCCAAAATCACCTTTTACCCGAACTCACACGAATGCACAACACAAATACACTGTTTGATTATGCTAACAAAATCTAAGTCTTTAATTGAAAGCAAGTTTCGTTTGGTACAATATAATGACTACAAATGCACATACAAAAATGTATACATTAATCAAATATAATCACTCTTTATCTATTTTGTACTTAGCCAGCATTCTTCTTCTTGGTGATCATAAAGTTCCTGCAATGTTCTGGACGACTGATGTAATATATCCCTATTCACTTGTCCTGCGACAATCAGCGAAGTCCTTTGTACACTTGCATTGATAACTCCTTGCGTATAAAATCCTTACACGAAAATGGTGTTCTCCAAACACGTTTACAACTCCTTGCGCAATTATCCTATACTAAACTCCTTGCGCCGTCCTCCTATGCTAAACTCCTTGCGCCGTTCTCCTATGCTAAACTCCTTGCGCAGTTCTCCTATGCTAAACTCCTTGCGCAGTTCTCCAAATTTAACTCCTTGCGCTGCTTTCTCCAAATTTGGTGCTATTTCCTCCTTTCACACAATATCTTCAGGTAGCAGGACTGCGATGCAGCTGTCCCCACTTATTTTGACAGTTGCGTTGAATCAAAATACCAGACTTCAGCAAGTCGACAGAAGAATATATTTCCTTTCTTGGAAGAATAACGTTCTTTGACGTATTCTAGATCTTCTCCGACAACACTGGTAAATAGTAGTACTTTGACTACATAAAATATTTCTGGTTTGTAATTTCCTTTCTTTCAAGGAATTGGACTGTAAGCATAGCCCAGATCAACACTATCAACTGTGAATCATTGTTTACATTTTCTTATTATATACCAAGCTTGGGAAAAAACCCATTCTATTCTGGGCCATTTACTGCCTTCACATTATGCTCAATCTGGGGAATTCCAAAGTCTTAATTATAACATTAACCTTTCACATGACATCACTTCCTGAGGGGAAATCCCATTACATCACTTCCTGAGGGGAAATCCCATTACATGATGTCATCTCTTTACAATCTGAAGGGGGGTTTCCAAATATTCCAAATTAGATATGATTCAACTTGTTTTGCTCAATTTGAGAGGGAATTCCCTAAAATGTCATCACTCATGTAACTTTGTAAACAAAGATAAATCATCAAATTAAATTACTCAGGGCACATCACACTAGGGAAACACAAAAAAATTGGAATTTGTTTCCACATTTTTGCTAAAAATTCAAGCATATCCTATTTAGCCTAATTCGTGTTCAAATTGCATTTTACGTTATTTCGCCATTTTGAAATAAGTGATTGCAAAAATTTTAATTTTTTTTCTTGTCAATGTGTTCTACATCATAAGTTCTACTAGGGAAACACAAAAAAATTGGAATTTGTTTGCACATTTTTGCTAAAAATTCAAGCATACTCTATTTCGCCTAAGTCGTGTTCAAATTGCATTTTACGTTATTTCGCCATTTTGAAATAAGTGATTGCAAAATTTTAATTTTTTTTTTTTCTTGTCAATGTGTTCTACATCATAAGTTCTACTAGGGAAACACAAAAAATTGGAATTTTTTTCCACATTTTGCTAAAAATTCAAGCATACCCTATTTCGCCTAATTCGTGTTCAAATTGCATTTTACATTATTTCGCCATTTTGAAATAAGTGATTGCAAAATTTTAATTTTTTTTTCTTCTCAATGTGTCCTACATCATAAGTTCTACTAGGGAAACAAAAAAAAATTGGAATTTGTTTCCACATTTTTGCTAAAAATTCAAGCATACCTTATTTCGCCTAATTCGTGTTCAAATTGCATTTTACGTTATTTCGCCATTTTGAAATAAGTGATTGCAAAAATTTTAATTTTTTTCTTGTCAATGTGTTCTACATCATAAGTTCTACTAGGGAAACACACAAAAATGGGAATTTGTTTCCACATTTTTGCTAAAAATTCAAGCATACCCTATTTCGCCTAAGTCGTGTTCAAATTGCATTTTACGTTATTTCGCCATTTTGAAATAAGTGATTGCAAAAATTTTAATTTTTTTTCTTGTCAATGTGTTCTACATCATAAGTTCTACTAGGGAAACACAAAAAATTGGAATTTGTTTCCACGTTTTTGCTAAAAATTCAAGCATACCCTATTTCACCTAATTCGTGTTCAAATTGCATTTTACGTTATTTCGCCATTTTGAAATAAGTGATTGCAAAATTTTAATTTTTTTTTCTTGTCAATGTGTTCTACATCATAAGTTCTACTAGGGAAACACAAAAAAAATCGAAATTGTTTGCACTTTTTTGTAAAAAATTCAAGCATACCCTTTTTTCGCCTAATTCGTGTTCAAATTGCATTTTACGTCATTTCGCCATTTTGAAATAAGTGATTGCAAAAATTTTAATTTTTTTTCTTGTCAATGTGTTCTACATCATAAGTTCTACTAGGGAAACACAAAAAAATTGGAATTTTTTCCACATTTTTGCTAAAATTTCAAGCATACCCTATTTCGCCTAATTCGTGTTCAAATTGCATTTTACGTTATTTCGCCATTTTGAAAAAAGTGATTGCAAAAATTTTAATTTTTTTTCTTCTCAATGTGTTCTACATCATAAGTTCTACTAGGAAAAACAAAAAAAATTGGAATTTGTTTCCACATTTTTGCTAAAAAGTCAAGCATACCCTTTTTCGCCTAATTCGTGTTCAAATTGCATTTTACGTTATTTCGCCATTTTGAAATAAGTGATTGCAACCATTTTAATTTTTTTTTCTTGTCAATGTGTTCTACATCATAAGTTCTACTAGGAAACACAACAAAATTGGAATTTTTTCCACATTTTTGCTAAAAATTCAAGCATACCCTATTTCGCCTAATTCGTGTTCAAATTGCATTTTACGTTATTTCGCCATTTTGAAATAAGTGATTGCAAAATTTTAATTTTTTTTTTTCTTGTCAATGTGTTCTACATCATAAGTTCTACTAGGGAAACACAAAAAAATTGGAATTTTTCCACATTTTGCTAAAAATTCAAGCATACCCTATTTCGCCTAATTCGTGTTCAAATTGCATTTTACGTTATTTCGCCATTTTGAAATAAGTGATTGCAAAAATGTTAATTTTTTTTCTTGTCAATGTGTTCTACATCATAAGTTCTACTAGGGAAACACAAAAAAATTGGAATTTGTTTGCACATTTTTGCTAAAAATTCAAGCATACCCTATTTCGCCTAATTCGTGTTCAAATTGCATTTTACGTTATTTCGCCATTTTGAAATAAGTGATTGCAAAAATTTTAATTTTTTTTCTTGTCAATGTGTTCTACATCATAAGTTCTACTAGGGAAACACAAAAAATTGGAATTTTTTTCCACATTTTTGCTAAAAATTCAAGCATACCCTATTTCGCCTAATTCGTGTTCAAATTGCATTTTACATTATTTCGCCATTTTGAAATAAGTGATTGCAAAAATTTTAATTTTTTTTCTTCTCAATGTGTCCTACATCATAAGTTCTACTAGGGAAACAAAAAATTGGAATTTGTTTCCACATTTTTGCTAAAAATTCAAGCATACCTTATTTCGCCTAATTCGTGTTCAAATTGCATTTTACGTTATTTCGCCATTTTGAAATAAGTGATTGCAAAAATTATAATTTTTTTTCTTGTCAATGTGTTCTACATCATAAGTTCTACTAGGGAAACACACAAAAATTGGAATTTGTTTCCACATTTTTGCTAAAATTCAAGCATACCCTATTTCGCCTAAGTCGTGTTCAAATTGCATTTTACGTTATTTCGCCATTTTGAAATAAGTGATTGCAAAATTTTAACTTTTTTCCTTATCAATATATTCTACAGCATAAGTTCTACTAGGGAAACACAAAAAATTGGAATTTGTTTCCACGTTTTTGCTAAAAATTCAAGCATACCCTATTTCACCTAATTCGTGTTCAAATTGCATTTTACGTTATTTCGCCATTTTGAAATAAGTGATTGCAAAATTTTAATTTTTTTTCTTGTCAATGTGTTCTACATCATAAGTTCTACTAGGAAACACAAAAAATTGGAATTTGTTTCCACATTTTTGCTAAAAGTCAAGCATACCCTTTTTCGCCTAATTCGTGTTCAAATTGCATTTTACGTTATTTCGCCATTTTGAAATAAGTGATTGCAACCATTTTAATTTTTTTCTTGTCAATGTGTTCTACATCATAAGTTCTACTAGGGAAACACAAAAATTGGAATTTTTTCCACATTTTTGCTAAAAATTCAAGCATACCCTATTTCGCCTAATTCGTGTTCAAATTGCATTTTACGTTATTTCGCCATTTTGAAATAAGTGATTGCAAAAATTTTAATTTTTTTTCTTGTCAATGTGTTCTACATCATAAGTTCTACTAGGGAAACAAAAAAAAATTGGAATTTGTTTCCACATTTTTGCTAAAAATTCAAGCATACCCTATTTCGCCTAATTCGTGTTCAAATTGCTTTTTACGTTATTTCGCCATTTTGAAATAAGTGATTGCAACAATTTTAATTTTTTTTCTTGTCAATGTGTCCTACATCATAAGTTCTACTAGGGAAACAAAAAATTTGAATTTGTTTCCACATTTTTGCTAAAAATTCAAGCATACCCTATTTCGCATAATTCGTGTTCAAATTGCATTTTACGTTATTTCGCCAATTTGAAATCAGTGATTGAAAAATTTTTTTTTTCTTGTCAATGTGTTCTACATCATAAGTTCTACTAGGGAAACACAAAAAATTGGAATTTGTTTCCACATTTTGCTAAAAATTCAAGCATACCCTATTTAGCCTAATTCGTGTTCAAATTGCATTATACGTTATTTCGCCATTTTGAAATAAATTTTAGTAAAAATTTCAATTTCAATGTGTTCTACATCATAAGTTCTACTCGGGAAACAGAAAAAATTGGAATTTGTTTCCACATTTTGCTAAAAATTCAAGCATACCCTATTTCGCCTAATTCGTGTTCAAATTGCATTTAACGTTATTTCGCCATTTTGAAATAAGTGATTGCAAAAATTTTAATTTTTTTTCTTGTCAATGTGTTCTACATCATAAGTTCTACTGGGGAAACACAAAAAAATTGGAATTTGTTTCCACATTTTTGCTAAAAATTCAAGCATACCCTATTTTGCCTAATTCGTGTTCAAATTGCATTTTACGTTATTTCGCCATTTTGAAATAAGTGATTGCAAAAATTTTAATTTTTTTCTTGTCAATGTGTTCTACATCATAAGTTCTACTGGGGAAACACAACAAAATTGGAATTTGTTTCCACATTTTTGCTAAAAAGTCAAGCATACCCTATTTCGCCTAATTCGTGTTCAAATTGCATTTTACGTTATTTCGCCATTTTGAAATAAGTGATTGCAAAATTTTAATTTTTTTTCTTGTCAATGTGTTCTACATCATAAGTTCTACTAGGGAAACACAAAAAAATTGGAATTTTTTGCACATTTTTTGCTAAAAATTCAAGCATACTCTATTTCGCCTAAGTCGTGTTCAAATTGCATTATACGTCATTGCGCCATTTTGAAATAATTTTTTGCAAAAATGTTAATTTTTTTTCTTGTTAATGTGTTCTACATCATAAGTTCTACTAGGAAACACAAAAAATTGGAATTTGTTTCCACATTTTTGCTAAAAAGTCAAGCATACCCTTTTTCGCCTAATTCGTGTTCAAATTGCATTTTACGTTATTTCGCCATTTTGAAATAAGTGATTGCAACCATTTTAAATTTTTTTTTCTTGTCAATGTGTTCTACATCATAAGTTCTACTAGGGAAACACAAAAAATTGGAATTTTTTCCACATTTTTGCTAAAAATTCAAGCATACCCTATTTCGCCTAATTCGTGTTCAAATTGCATTTTACGTTATTTCGCCATTTTGAAATAAGTGATTGCAAAATTTTAATTTTTTTTTTTCTTCTCAATGTGTCCTACATCATAAGTTCTACTAGGGAAACAAAAAAAATTGGAATTTGTTTCCACATTTTTGCTAAAAATTCAAGCATACCCTATTTCGCCTAATTCGTGTTCAAATTGCTTTTTACGTTATTTCGCCATTTTGAAATAAGTGATTGCAACAATTTTAATTTTTTTTTCTTGTCAATGTGTTCTACATCATAAGTTCTACTAGGGAAACAAAAAAATTGGAATTTGTTTCCACATTTTTGCTAAAAATTCAAGCATACCCTATTTCGCATAATTCGTGTTCAAATTGCATTTTACGTTATTTCGCCATTTTGAAATAAGTGATTGCAAAAATTTTAATTTTTTTTCTTGTCAATGTGTTCTACATCATAAGTTCTACTAGGGAAACACAAAAAATTGGAATTTGTTTCCACATTTTTGCTAAAAATTCAAGCATACCCTATTTAGCCTAATTCGTGTTCAAATTGCATTATACGTTATTTCGCCATTTTGAAATAAGTGATTGCAAAATTTTTAATTTTTTTCTTGTCAATGTGTTCTACATCATAAGTTCTACTCGGGAAACACAAAAAAATTGGAATTTGTTTCCACATTTTTGCTAAAATTCAAGCATACCCTATTTCGCCTAATTCGTGTTCAAATTGCATTTAACGTTATTTCGCCATTTTGAAATAAGTGATTGCAAAAATTTTAATTTTATTTCTTGTCAATGTGTTCTACATCATAAGTTCTACTAGGGAAACAAAAAAAATTGGAATTTGTTTCCACATTTTTGCTAAAAATTCAAGCATACCCTATTTTGCCTAATTCGTGTTCAAATTGCATTTTACGTTATTTCGCCATTTTGAAATAAGTGATTGCAAAAATTTTAATTTTTTTCTTGTTAATGTGTTCTACATCATAAGTTCTACTGGGGAAACACAACAAAAATTGGAAAATTTGTGCACATTTTTGCTAAAAAGTCAAGCATACCCTATTTCGCCTAATTCGTGTTCAAATTGCATTTTACGTTATTTCGCCATTTTGAAATAAGTGATTGCAAAAATTTTAATTTTTTTTTCTTGTCAATGTGTTCTACATCATAAGTTCTACTCGGGAAACACAAAAAAATTGGAATTTGTTTCCACATTTTGCTAAAAATTCAAGCATACCCTATTTCGCCTAATTCGTGTTCAAATTGCATTTAACGTTATTTCGCCATTTTGAAATAAGTGATTGCAAAAATTTTAATTTTTTTTCTTGTCAATGTGTTCTACGTCATAAGTTCTACTGGGGAAACACAACAAAAATTGGAATTTGTTTCCACATTTTTGCTAAAAAGTCAAGCATACCCTATTTCGCCTAATTCGTGTTCAAATTGCATTTTACGTTATTTCGCCATTTTGAAATAAGTGATGCAAAAATTTTAATTTTTTTCTTGTCAATGTGTCCCACATCATAAGTTCTACTAGGGAAACAAAAATATTGAATTTGATTCCACATTTTTGCTAAAAATTCAAGCATACCCTATTTCGCCTAATTCGTGTTCAAATTGCATTTAACGTTATTTCGCCATTTTGAAATAAGTGAAAAAAAAAATTTTAATTTTTTTCTTGTTAATGTGTTCTACATCATAAGATCTACTGGGGAAACACAAAAAAAATTGGAATTTGTTTCCACATTTTTGCTAAAATTTCAAGCATACCCTATTTCGCCTATTTCGTGTTCAAATTGCATTTTACGTTATTTCGCCATTTTGAAATAAGTGATTGCAAAATTTCATTTTTTTTCTGGTTAATGTGTTCTACATCATAAGTTCTACTGGGGAAACACAAAAAAATTGGAATTTGTTTCCACATTTTTGCTAAAATTTCAAGCATACCCTATTTCGCCTAATTCGTGTTCAAATTGCATTTTACGTTATTTCGCCATTTTGAAATAAGTGATTGCAAAAATTTTAATTTTTTTTTCTTGTCAATGTGTTCTACATCATAAATTCTACTAGGGAAACACAAAAAAATTGGAATTTTTTCCACATTTTTGCTAAAATTTCAAGCATACCCTATTTCGCCTAATTCGTGTTCAAATTGCTTTTTACGTTATTTCGCCATTTTGAAATAAGTGATTGCAACAATTTTAATTTTTTTTTCTTGTCAATGTGTCCTACATCATCAGTTCTACTAGGGAAACAAAAAATATTGGAATTTGACATTCCACATTTTTGCCAAAATTTAAGCATACCCTATTTCGCCTAATTCGTGTTCAAATTGCATTTTACGTTATTTCGCCATTTTGAAATAAGTGATTGCAAAAATTTTAATTGTTTTTCTTGTCAATGTGTCCTACATCATAAGTTCTACTAGGGAAACCAAAAAAATTGGAATTTGTTTCCACATTTTTGCTAAAATTTCAAGCATACCCTATTTCGCCTAATTCGTGTTCAAATTGCATTTTACGTTATTTCGCCAATAAGTGATTGCAAAAATTTTATTTTTTTTCTTGTCAATGTGTTCTACATCATAAGTTCTACTAGGGAAACACAAAAAATTGGAATTTGTTTCCACATTTTGCTAAAAATTCAAGCATACCCTATTTAGCCTAATTCGTGTTCAAATTGCATTATACGTTATTTCGCCATTTTGAAATAAGTTTTTGCAAAAATTTCAATTTTTTTCTTGTCAATGTGTTCTACATCATAAGTTCTACTCGGGAAACACAAAAAAATTGGAAATTTGCACATTTTTGCTAAAAATTGAAGCATGTCCTATTTCGCCTAATTCATGTTCAAATTGCATTTAACGTTATTTCGCCATTTTGAAATAAGTGATTGCAAAAATTTTAATTTTATTTCTTGTCAATGTGTTCTACATCATAAGTTCTACTAGGAAACAAAAAAAATTGGAATTTGTTTCAACATTTTTGCTAAAAATTCAAGCATACCCTATTTCGACTAATTCGTGTTCAAATTGCATTTTACGTTATTTCGCCATTTTGAAATAAGTGATTGCAAAAATTTCAATTTTTTTTTCTTGTTAATGTGTTCTACATCATAAGTTCTACTGGGGAAACACAACAAAATTGGAATTTGTTTCCACATTTTTGCTAAAAAGTCAAGCATACCCTATTTCGCCTAATTCGTGTTCAAATTGCATTTTACGTTATTTCGCCATTTTGAAATAATTGATTGCAAAAATTTTAATTTTTTTTCTTGTCAATGTGTTCTACATCATAAGTTCTACTCGGGAAACACAAAAAATTGGAATTTGTTTGCACATTTTTGCTAAAAATTCAAGCAGACCCTATTTCGCCTAATTCGTGTTCAAATTGCATTTAACGTTATTTCGCCATTTTGAAATAAGTGATTGCAAAAATTATAATTTTTTTCTTGTCAATGTGTTCTACATCATAAGTTCTACTGGGGAAACACAACAAAATTGGAATTTTTTCACATTTTTGCTAAAAAGTCAAGCATTGCCTATTTCGCCTAATTCGTGTTCAAATTGCATTTTACGTTATTTCGCCATTTTGAAATAAGTGATTGCAACCATTTTAATTTTTTTTCTTGTCAATGTGTTCTACATCATAAGTTCTACTAGGGAAACACAAAAAAATTGGAATTTTTTCCACATTTTTGCTAAAATTTCAAGCATACCCTATTTCGCCTAATTCGTGTTCAAATTGCATTTTACGTTATTTCGCCATTTTGAAATAAGTGATTGCAAAAATTTTAATTTTTTTCTTGTCAATGTGTTCTACATCATAAGTTCTACTAGGGAAACAAAAAATATTGGAATTTGATTCCACATTTTTGCTAAAAATTCAAGCATACCCTATTTCGCCTAATTCGTGTTCAAATTGCATTTAACGTTATTTCGCCATTTTGAAATAAGTGATTGCAAAAATTTTAATTTTTTTTCTTGTCAATGTGTTCTACATCATAAGTTCTACTCGGGAAACAGAAAAAAATTGGAATTTGTTTCCACATTTTTGCTAAAAATTCAAGCATACCCTATTTCGCCTAATTCGTGTTCAAATTGCATTTAACGTTATTTCGCCATTTTGAAATAAGTGATTGCAAAAATTTTAATTTTTTTTCTTGTCAATGTGTTCTACATCATAAGTTCTACTAGGGAAACAAACAAAATTGGAATTTGTTTCCACATTTTTGCTAAAAATTCAAGCATACCCTATTTCGCCTAATTCGTGTTCAAATTGCATTTTACGTTATTTCGCCATTTTGAAATAAGTGATTGCAAACATTTCAATTTTTATCTTGTTAATGTGTTCTACATCATAAGTTCTACTGGGGAAACACAAAAAAATTGGAATTTTTTCCACATTTTTGCTAAAATTTCAAGCATACCCTATTTCGCCTAATTCGTGTTCAAATTGCATTTTACGTTATTTCGCCATTTTGAAATAAGTGATTGCAACCATTTTAATTTTTTTTTCTTGTCAATGTGTTCTACATCATAAGTTCTACTGGGGAAACACAAAAAAATTGGAATTTTTTCCACATTTTTGCTAAAATTTTAAGCATACCCTATTTCCCCTAATTCGTGTTCAAATTGCTTTTTACGTTATTTCGCCATTTTGAAATAAGTGATTGCAACAATTTTAATTTTATTTCTTGTCAATGTGTTCTACATCATAAGTTCTACTAGGGAAACAAAAATATTGGAATTTGATTGCACATTTTTGCTAAAAATTCAAGCATACCCTATTTCGCCTAATTCGTGTACAAATTGCATTTTTCGTTATATCGCCATTTTGAAATAAGTGATTGCAAAAATTTTAATTGTTTTTCTTGTCAATGTGTCCTACATCATAAGTTCTACTAGGGAACACAAAAAAATTGGAATTTGTTTCCACATTTTTGCTAAAAATTCAAGCATACCCTATTTCGCATAATTCGTGTTCAAATTGCATTTTACGTTATTTCGCCATTTTGAAATAAGTGATTGCAAAAATTTTAATTTTTTTTCTTGTCAATGTGTTTTACATCATAAGTTCTACTAGGGAAACACAAAAAACTTGGAATTTGTTTCCACATTTTTGCTAAAAATTCAAGCATACCCTATTTCGCCTAATTCGTGTTCAAATTGCATTTTACGTTATTTCGCAATTTTGAAATAAGTGATTGCAAAAATTTTAATTTTTTTTCTTGTTAATGTGTTCTACATCATAAGTTCTACTGGGGAAACACAAAAAAATTGGAAAATTTTTTCACATTTTTGCTAAAAATTCAAGCATACCCTATTTCCCGTATCATTAAAAAACAAATTGCAAAATACGTTATTTCGCCATTTTGAAATAAGTGATTGCAAAAATTTTAATTTTTTTCTTGTTAATGTGTTCTACATCATAAGATCTACTGGGGAAACACAAAAAAATTGGAATTTGTTTCCACATTTTTGCTAAAATTTCAAGCATACCCTATTTCGCCTATTTCGTGTTCAAATTGCATTTTACGTTATTTCGCCATTTTGAAATAAGTGATTGCAAAAATTTTAATTTTTTTCTGGTTAATGTGTTCTACATCATAAGTTCTACTGGGGAAACACAAAAAAAATTGGAATTTGTTTCCACATTTTTGCTAAAAAGTCAAGCATACCCTATTTCGCCTAATTCGTGTTCAAATTGCATTTTACGTTATTTCGCCATTTTGAAATAAGTGATTGCAACCATTTTAATTTTTTTTCTTGTCAATGTGTTCTACATCATAAGTTCTACTGGGGAAACACAAAAAATTGGAATTTTTTCTACATTTTTGCTAAAATTTCAAGCATACCCTATTTCGCCTAATTCGTGTTCAAATTGCTTTTTACGTTATTTCGCCATTTTGAAATAAGTGATTGCAACAATTTTAATTTTATTTCTTGTCAATGTGTTCTACATCATAAGTTCTACTAGGGAAACACAAAAAAATTGGAATTTTTTTCCACATTTTTGCTAAAATTTCAAGCATACCCTATTTCGCCTAATTCGTGTTCAAATTGCATTTTTCGTTATTTCGCCATCTTGAAATAAGTGATTGCAAAAATTTTAATTTTTTTTCTTGTCAATGTGTTCTACATCATAAGTTCTACTAGGGAAACACAAAAAAATTGGAATTTTTTTCCACATTTTTGCTAAAATTTCAAGCATACCCTATTTCGCCTAATTCGTGTTCAAATTGCATTTTACGTTATTTCGCCATTTTGAAATAAGTGATTGCAAAAATTTTAATTTTTTTTCTTGTCAATGTGTTCTACATCATAAGTTCTACTAGGGAAACACAAAAAAATTGGAATTTTTTCCACATTTTTGCTAAAATTTCAAGCATACCCTATTTCGCCTAATTCGTGTTCAAATTGCATTTTTCGTTATTTCGCCATTTTGAAATAAGTGATTGCAAAAATTTTAATTTTTTTTCTTGTCAATGTGTTCTACATCATAAGTTCTACTAGGGAAACACAAAAAACTTGGAATTTTTTCCACATTTTTGCTAAAATTTCAAGCATACCCTATTTCGCCTAATTCGTGTTCAAATTGCATTTTACGTTATTTCGCCATTTTGAAATAAGTGATTGCAAACATTTTAATTTTTATCTTGTTAATGTGTTCTACATCATAAGTTCTACTGGGGAAACACAAAAAAATTGGAATTTGTTTCCACATTGTTGCTAAAAAGTCAAGCATACCCTATTTCGCCTAATTCGTGTTCAAATTGCATTTTACGTTATTTCGCCATTTTGAAATAAGTGATTGCAACCATTTTAATTTTTTTTCTTGTCAATGTGTTCTACATCATAAGTTCTACCAGGGAAACACAAAAAAATTGGAAAATTTTTTCCACATTTTTGCTAAAATTTTAAGCATACCCTATTTCCCCTAATTCGTGTTCAAATTGCTTTTTACGTTATTTCGCCATTTTGAAATAAGTGATTGCAACAATTTTAATTTTATTTCTTGTCAATGTGTTCTACATCATAAGTTCTACTAGGGAAACAAAAAATATTGGAATTTGATTGCACATTTTTGCTAAAAATTCAAGCATACCCTATTTCGCCTAATTCGTGTACAAATTGCATTTTTACGTTATTTCGCCATTTTGAAATAAGTGATTGCAAAAATTTTAATTTTTTTTCTTGTCAATGTGTTCTACATCATAAGTTCTACTAGGAAAACACAAAAAAATTGGAATTTGTTTCCACATTTTTGCTAAAAATTCAAGCATACCCTATTTCGCATAATTCGTGTTCAAATTGCATTTTACGTTATTTCGCCATTTTGAAATAAGTGATTGCAAAAATTTTAATTTTTTTTCTTGTCAATGTGTTTTACATCATAAGTTCTACTAGGGAAACACAAAAAATTGGAATTTGTTTCCACATTTTTGCTAAAAATTCAAGCATACCCTATTTAGCCTAATTCGTGTTCAAATTGCATTTTACGTTATTTCGCAATTTTGAAATAAGTGATTGCAAAAATTTTAATTTTTTTCTTGTCAATGTGTTCTACATCATAAGTTCTACTCGGGAAACAGAAAAAATTGAATTTGTTTCCACATTTTTGCTAAAAATTCAAGCATACCCTATTTCGCCTAATTCGTGTTCAAATTGCATTTTACGTTATTTCGCCATTTTGAAATAAGTGATTGCAAAATTTTAATTTTTTCTTGTTAATGTGTTCTACATCATAAGATCTACTGGGGAAACACAAAAAAATTGGAATTTTTTGCACATTTTTGCTAAAAATTCAAGCATACCCTATTTCGCCTATTTCGTGTTCAAATTGCATTTTACGTTATTTCGCCATTTTGAAATAAGTGATTGCAAAAATTTTAATTTTTTTTCTTGTTAATGTGTTCTACATCATAAGTTCTACTGGGGAAACACAAAAAAATTGGAATTTGTTTCCACATTGTTGCTAAAAAGTCAAGCATACCCTTTTTTCGCCTAATTCGTGTTCAAATTGCATTTTACGTTATTTCGCCATTTTGAAATAAGTGATTGCAACCATTTTAATTTTTTTTTTTCTTGTCAATGTGTTCTACATCATAAGTTCTACTAGGGAAACACAAAAAATTGGAATTTTTCCACATTTTGCTAAAATTTCAAGCATACCCTATTTCGCCTAATTCGTGTTCAAATTGCTTTTTACGTTATTTCGCCATTTTGAAATAAGTGATTGCAACAATTTTAATTTTATTTCTTGTCAATGTGTTCTACATCATAAGTTCTACTAGGGAAACACAAAAAAATTGGAATTTTTTTTCCACATTTTTGCTAAAATTTCAAGCATACCCTATTTCGCCTAATTCGTGTTCAAATTGCATTTTTCGTTATTTCGCCATCTTGAAATAAGTGATTGCAAAAATTTTAATTTTTTTTCTTGTCAATGTGTTCTACATCATAAGTTCTACTAGGGAAACACAAAAAAATTGGAATTTTTTTCCACATTTTTGCTAAAATTTCAAGCATACCCTATTTCGCCTAATTCGTGTTCAAATTGCATTTTTCGTTATTTCGCCATTTTGAAATAAGTGATTGCAAAAATTTTAATTGTTTTTCTTGTCAATGTGTTCTACATCATAAGTTCTACTAGGGAAACACAAAAAAATTGGAATTTGTTTCCACATTTTTGCTAAAATTTCAAGCATACCCTATTTCGCCTAATTCGTTTTCAAATTGCATTTTACGTTATTTCGCCATTTTGAAATAAGTGATTGCAACAATTTTAATTTTATTTCTTGTCAATGTGTTCTACATCATAAGTTCTACTAGGGAAACACAAAAAATTGGAATTTGTTTCCACATTTTTGCTAAAAATTCAAGCATACCCTATTTCGCCTAATTCGTGTTCAAATTGCATTTTACGTTATTTCGCCATTTTGAAATAAGTGATTGCAACCATTTTAATTTTTTTTCTTGTCAATGTGTTCTACATCATAAGTTCTACTAGGGAAACACAAAAAATTGGAATTTTTTCCACATTTTTGCTAAAATTTCAAGCATACCCTATTTCGCCTAATTCGTGTTCAAATTGCTTTTTACGTTATTTCGCCATTTTGAAATAAGTGATTGCAACAATTTTAATTTTATTTCTTGTCAATGTGTGCTACATCATAAGTTCTACTAGGGAAACACAAAAAATTGGAATTTTTTCCACATTTTTGCTAAAATTTCAAGCATACCCTATTTCGCCTAATTCGTGTTCAAATTGCATTTTACGTTATTTCGCCATTTTGAAATAAGTGATTGCAAAATTTTAATTTTTTTTCTTGTCAATGTGTCCTACATCATAAGTTCTACTAGGGAAACAAAAAATATTGGAATTTGATTGCACATTTTTGCTAAAATTCAAGCATACCCTATTTCGCCTAATTCGTGTACAAATTGCATTTTACGTTATTTCGCCATTTTGAAATAAGTGATTGCAAAAATTTTAATTGTTTTTCTTGTCAATGTGTTCTACATCATAAGTTCTACTAGGGAAACAAAAAAATTGGAATTTGTTTCCACATTTTTGCTAAAATTTCAAGCATACCCTATTTCGCCTAATTCGTGTTCAAATTGCATTTTACGTTATTTCGCCAATAAGTGATTGCAAAATTTTAATTTTTTTTCTTGTCAATGTGTTTTACATCATAAGTTCTACTAGGGAAACACAAAAAAATTGGAATTTGTTTCCACATTTTTGCTAAAAATTCAAGCATACCCTATTTAGCCTAATTCGTGTTCAAATTGCATTTTAAGTTATTTCGCCATTTTGAAAATAAGTGATTGCAAAAATTTTAATTTTTTTTTCTTGTCAATGTGTTCTACATCATAAGTTCTACTGGGGAAACACAAAAAAATTGGAAAATTTTTTGCACATTTTTGCTAAAAATTCAAGCATACCCTATTTCGCCTAATTCGTGTTCAAATTGCATTTTACGTTATTTCGCCATTTTGAAATAAGTGATTGCAAAAATTTTAATTTTTTTCTTGTTAATGTGTTCTACATCATAAGATCTACTGGGGAAACACAAAAAATTGAATTTGTTTCCACATTTTTGCTAAAATTTCAAGCATACCCTATTTCGCCTAATTCGTGTTCAAATTGCATTTTACGTTATTTCGCCATTTTGAAATAAGTGATTGCAAAAATTTTAATTTTTTTTCTTGTCAATGTGTTCTACATCATAAGTTCTACTAGGGAAACACAAAAAAATTTGAATTTGTTTCCACATTTTTGCTAAAAAGTCAAGCATACCCTATTTCGCCTAATTCGTGTTCAAATTGCATTTTACGTTATTTCGCCATTTTGAAATAAGTGATTGCAAAAATTTTAATTTTTTTCTTGTCAATGTGATGTACATCATAAGTTCTACTAGGGAAACACAAAAAATTGGAATTTTTTCCACATTTTGCTAAAATTTCAAGCATACCCTATTTCGCCTAATTCGTGTTCAAATTGCTTTTTACGTTATTTCGCCATTTTGAAATAAGTGATTGCAACAATTTTAATTTTTTTTCTTGTCAATGTGTTCTACATCATAAGTTCTACTAGGGAAACACAAAAAAATTGGAATTTTTTCCACATTTTTGCTAAAATTTCAAGCATACCCTATTTCGCCTAATTCGTGTTCAAATTGCATTTTTCGTTATTTCGCCATCTTGAAATAAGTGATTGCAAAAATTTTAATTGTTTTTCTTGTCAATGTGTTCTACATCATAAGTTCTACTAGGGAAACACAAAAAAATTGGAATTTTTTCCACATTTTGCTAAAAATTCAAGCATACCCTATTTCGCCTAATTCGTGTTCAAATTGCATTTTTCGTTATTTCGCCATTTTGAAATAAGTGATTGCAAAAATTTTAATTGTTTTTCTTGTCAATGTGTTCTACATCATAAGTTCTACTAGGGAAACACAAAAAAATTGGAATTTTTTCCACATTTTTGCTAAAATTTCAAGCATACCCTATTTCGCCTAATTCGTGTTCAAATTGCATTTTACGTTATTTCGCCATTTTGAAATAAGTGATTGCAAAATTTTAATTTTTTTTCTTGTCAATGTGTCCTACATCATAAGTTCTACTAGGGAAACAAAAAATATTGGAATTTGATTGCACATTTTTGCTAAAAATTCAAGCATACCCTATTTCGCCTAATTCGTGTACAAATTGCATTTTTCGTTATTTCGCCATTTTGAAATAAGTGATTGCAAAAATTTTAATTGTTTTTCTTGTCAATGTGTCCTACATCATAAGTTCTACTAGGGAAACAAAAAAAATTGGAATTTGTTTCCACATTTTTGCTAAAAATTCAAGCATACCCTATTTCGCCTAATTCGTTTTCAAATTGCATTTTACGTTATTTCGCCATTTTGAAATAAGTGATTGCAACAATTTTAATTTTATTTCTTGTCAATGTGTTCTACATCATAAGTTCTACTAGGGAAACACAAAAAATTGGAATTTGTTTCCACATTTTTGCTAAAAATTCAAGCATACCCTATTTCGCCTAATTCGTGTTCAAATTGCATTTTACGTTATTTCGCCATTTTGAAATAAGTGATTGCAACCATTTTAATTTTTTTCTTGTCAATGTGTTCTACATCATAAGTTCTACTAGGGAAACACAAAAAATTGGAATTTTTTCCACATTTTGCTAAAATTTCAAGCATACCCTATTTCGCCTAATTCGTGTTCAAATTGCTTTTTTACGTTATTTCGCCATTTTGAAATAAGTGATTGCAACAATTTTAATTTTATTTCTTGTCAATGTGTTCTACATCATAAGTTCTACTAGGGAAAAAAAAAAAAAATCGAAATTGTTTGCTAAAATTTCAAGCATACCCTATTTCGCCTAATTCGTGTTCAAATTGCATTTTACGTTATTTCGCCATTTTGAAATAAGTGATTGCAAAAATTTTAATTTTTTTTCTTGTCAATGTGTTCTACATCATAAGTTCTACTAGGGAAACAAAAAAATTGGAATTTGATTGCACATTTTTGCTAAAAATTCAAGCATACCCTATTTCGCCTAATTCGTGTACAAATTGCATTTTACGTTATTTCGCCATTTTGAAATAAGTGATTGCAAAAATTTTAATTGTTTTTCTTGTCAATGTGTCCTACATCATAAGTTCTACTAGGGAAACACAAAAAAATTGGAATTTGTTTCCACATTTTTGCTAAAAATTCAAGCATACCCTATTTCGCCTAATTCGGGTTCAAATTGCATTTTACGTTATTTCGCCATTTTGAAATAAGTGATTGCAAAAATTTTAATTTTTTTTCTTGTCAATGTGTTCTACATCATAAGTTCTACTAGGGAAACACACAAAAATTGGAATTTGTTTCCACATTTTTGCTAAAAATTCAAGCATACCCTATTTAGCCTAATTCGTGTTCAAATTGCATTTTAAGTTATTTCGCCATTTTGAAATAAGTGATTGCAAAAATTTTAATTTTTTTTCTTGTCAATGTGTTCTACATCATAAGTTCTACTCGGGAAACAGAAAAAATTGGAATTTGTTTCCACATTTTGCTAAAATTCAAGCATACCCTATTTCGCCTAATTCGTGTTCAAATTGCATTTTACGTTATTTCGCCATTTTGAAATAAGTGATTGCAAAAATTTTAATTTTTTTCTTGTTAATGTGTTCTACATCATAAGATCTACTGGGGAAACACAAAAAAATTGGAATTTGTTTCCACATTTTTGCTAAAATTTCAAGCATACCCTATTTCGCCTAATTCGTGTTCAAATTGCATTTTACGTTATTTCGCCATTTTGAAATAAGTGATTGCAAAATTTTAATTTTTTTTCTGGTTAATGTGTTCTACATCATAAGTTCTACTGGGGAAACACAAAAAAATTTGGAATTTTTTCCACATTTTTGCTAAAAAGTCAAGCATACCCTATTTCGCCTAATTCGTGTTCAAATTGCATTTTACGTTATTTCGCCATTTTGAAATAAGTGATTGCAACCATTTTAATTTTTTTTTTTTCTTGTCAATGTGTTCTACATCATAAGTTCTACTAGGGAAACACAAAAAATTGGAATTTTTTCCACATTTTTGCTAAAATTTCAAGCATACCCTATTTCGCCTAATTCGTGTTCAAATTGCTTTTTACGTTATTTCGCCATTTTGAAATAAGTGATTGCAACAATTTTAATTTTATTTCTTGTCAATGTGTTCTACATCATAAGTTCTACTAGGGAAACACAAAAAATTGGAATTTGTTTCCACATTTTTGCTAAAATTTCAAGCATACCCTATTTCGCCTAATTCGTGTTCAAATTGCATTTTTCGTTATTTCGCCATTTTGAAATAAGTGATTGCAAAAATTTTAATTTTTTTTCTTGTCAATGTGTTCTACATCATAAGTTCTACTAGGGAAACACACAAAAAAATTGGAATTTTTTCCACATTTTTGCTAAAGATTCAAGCATACCCTATTTCGCCTAATTCGTGTTCAAATTGCATTTTACGTTATTTCGCCATTTTGAAATAAGTGATTGCAAAAATTTTAATTTTTTTTCTTGTCAATGTGTTCTACATCATAAGTTCTACTAGGGAAACAAAAAAAATTGGAATTTGTTTCCACATTTTTGCTAAAAATTCAAGCATACCCTATTTCGCCTAATTCGTGTTCAAATTGCATTTTACGTTATTTCGCCATTTTGAAATAAGTGATTGCAACCATTTTAATTTTTTTTCTTGTCAATGTGTTCTACATCATAAGTTCTACTAGGGAAACACAAAAAAATTGGAATTTTTTCCACATTTTTGCTAAAATTTCAAGCATACCCTATTTCGCCTAATTCGTGTTCAAATTGCATTTTACGTTATTTCGCCATTTTGAAATAAGTGATTGCAAAAATTTTAATTTTTTTTCTTGTCAATGTGTTCTACATCATAAGTTCTACTAGGGAAACACAAAAAAATTGGAATTTTTTCCACATTTTTGCTAAAATTTCAAGCATACCCTATTTCGCCTAATTCGTGTTCAAATTGCTTTTTACGTTATTTCGCCATTTTGAAATAAGTGATTGCAACAATTTTAATTTTATTTCTTGTCAATGTGTTCTACATCATAAGTTCTACTAGGGAAACACAAAAAATTGGAATTTTTTCCACATTTTTGCTAAAATTTCAAGCATACCCTATTTCGCCTAATTCGTGTTCAAATTGCATTTTACGTTATTTCGCCATTTTGAAATAAGTGATTGCAAAATTTTAATTTTTTTTCTTGTCAATGTGTCCTACATCATAAGTTCTACTAGGGAAACAAAAATATTGGAATTTGATTGCACATTTTTGCTAAAAATTCAAGCATACCCTATTTCGCCTAATTCGTGTACAAATTGCATTTTACGTTATTTCGCCATTTTGAAATAAGTGATTGCAAAAATTTTAATTGTTTTTCTTGTCAATGTGTCCTACATCATAAGTTCTACTAGGGAAACAACAAAAAAATTGGAATTTGTTTCCACATTTTTGCTAAAAATTCAAGCATACCCTATTTCGCATAATTCGTGTTCAAATTACATTTTACGTTATTTCGCCATTTTGAAATAAGTGATTGCAACAATTTTAATTTTTTTTCTTGTCAATGTGTTCTACATCATAAGTTCTACTAGGGAAACACAAAAAAATTGGAATTTGTTTCCACATTTTTGCTAAAAATTCAAGCATACCCTATTTCGCCTTTCGTGTTCAAATTGCATTTTACGTTATTTCGCCATTTTGAAATAAGTGATTGCAAAAATTTTAATTTTTTTTCTTGTTAATGTGTTCTACATCATAAGTTCTACTGGGGAAACACAACAAAATTGGAATTTGTTTCCACATTTTTGCTAAAAAGTCAAGCATACCCTATTTCGCCTAATTCGTGTTCAAATTGCATTTTACGTTATTTCGCCATTTTGAAATAAGTGATTGCAAAAATTTTAATTTTTTTTCTTGTCAATGTGTTCTACATCATAAGTTCTACTAGGAAACAAAAATATTGGAATTTGATTGCACATTTTTGCTAAAAATTCAAGCATACCCTATTTCGCCTAATTCGTGTACAAATTGCATTTTACGTTATTTCGCCATTTTGAAATAAGTGATTGCAAAAATTTTAATTTTTTTTCTTGTCAATGTGTCCTACATCATAAGTTCTACTAGGGAAACAAAAAATATTGGAATTTGATTGCACATTTTTGCTAAAAATTCAAGCATACCCTATTTCGCCTAATTCGTGTACAAATTGCATTTTTCGTTATTTCGCCATTTTGAAATAAGTGATTGCAAAAATTTTAATTGTTTTTCTTGTCAATGTGTCCTACATCATAAGTTCTACTAGGGAAACAAAAAAATTGGAATTTGTTTCCACATTTTTGCTAAAAATTCAAGCATACCCTATTTCGCATAATTCGTGTTCAAATTACATTTTACGTTATTTCGCCATTTTGAAATAAGTGATTGCAACAATTTTAATTTTTTTTTTTTTCAATTTGTTCTACATCATAAGTTCTACTAGGGAAACACAAAAAATTGAATTTGTTTCCACATTTTTGCTAAAAATTCAAGCATACCCTATTTCGCCTAATTCGTGTTCAAATTGCATTTTACGTTATTTCGCCATTTTGAAATAAGTGATTGCAAAAATTTTAATTTTTTTTCTTGTTAATGTGTTCTACATCATAAGTTCTACTGGGGAAACACAACAAAATTGGAATTTGTTTCACATTTTTGCTAAAAGTCAAGCATACCCTATTTCGCCTAATTCGTGTTCAAATTGCATTTTACGTTATTTCGCCATTTTGAAATAAGTGATTGCAACCATTTTAATTTTTTTTCTTGTCAATGTGTTCTACATCATAAGTTCTACTAGGGAAACACAAAAAAATTGGAATTTTTTCCACATTTTTGCTAAAATTTCAAGCATACCCTATTTCGCCTAATTCGTGTTCAAATTGCTTTTTACGTTATTTCGCCATTTTGAAATAAGTGATTGCAACAATTTTAATTTTATTTCTTGTCAATGTGTTCTACATCATAAGTTCTACTAGGGAAACACAAAAAAAATTGGAATTTTTTTCCACATTTTTGCTAAAATTTCAAGCATACCCTATTTCGCCTAATTCGTGTTCAAATTGCATTTTACGTTATTTCGCCATTTTGAAATAAGTGATTGCAAAAATTTTAATTTTTTTTCTTGTCAATGTGTCCTACATCATAAGTTCTACTAGGGAAACAAAAAAATTGGAATTTGTTTGCACATTTTTGCTAAAAATTCAAGCATACCCTATTTCGCCTAATTCGTGTACAAATTGCATTTTACGTTATTTCGCCATTTTGAAATAAGTGATTGCAAAAATTTTAATTGTTTTTCTTGTCAATGTGTTCTACATCATAAGTTCTACTAGGAACACAAAAAAATTGGAAAATGTTTCCACATTTGTGCTAAAATTTCAAGAATACCCTATTTCGCATAATTCGTGTTCAAATTACATTATACGTTATTTCGCCTTTATAAAATAAGTTTTTGCAAAAATTTCAATTTTTTTCTTGTTAATGTGTTCTACATCATAAGTTCTACTAGGAAACACAAAAAATTGGAATTTGTTTCACATTTTTGCTAAAAATTCAAGCATACCCTATTTCGCCTAATTCGTGTTCAAATTGCATTTTACGTTATTTCGCCATTTTGAAATAAGTGATTGCAAAAATTTTAATTTTTTTCTTGTTAATGTGTTCTACATCATAAGTTCTACTGGGGAAACACAACAAAAATTGGAAAATTTGTGCACATTTTTGCTAAAAAGTCAAGCATACCCTATTTCGCCTAATTCGTGTTCAAATTGCATTTTACGTTATTTCGCCATTTTGAAATAAGTGATTGCAAAAATTTTAATTTTTTTTCTTGTCAATGTGTTCTACATCATAAGTTCTACTAGGGAAACACAAAAAATTGGAATTTTTCCACATTTTTGCTAAAATTTCAAGCATACCCTATTTCGCCTAATTCGTGTTCAAATTGCTTTTTACGTTATTTCGCCATTTTGAAATAAGTGATTGCAACAATTTTAATTTTTTTCTTGTCAATGTGTTCTACATCATAAGTTCTACTAGGGAAACACAAAAAAATTGGAATTTTTTTCCACATTTTTGCTAAAATTTCAAGCATACCCTATTTCGCCTAATTCGTGTTCAAATTGCATTTTACGTTATTTCGCCATTTTGAAATAAGTGATTGCAAAAATTTTAATTTTTTTTTTCTTGTCAATGTGTCCTACATCATAAGTTCTACTAGGGAAACAAAAATATTGGAATTTGATTGCACATTTTTGCTAAAAATTCAAGCATACCCTATTTCGCCTAATTCGTGTACAAATTGCATTTTACGTTATTTCGCCATTTTGAAATAAGTGATTGCAAAAATTTTAATTTTTTTTCTTGTCAATGTGTTCTATATTATAAGTTCTACTGGGGAAACACAAAAAATTTGAATTTGTTTACACATTTTTGCTAAAAATTCAAGAATACCCTATTTCGCCTAATTCGTGTTCAAATTGCATTTTACGTTATTTCGCCATTTTGAAATAAGTGATTGCAAAAATTTTAATTTTTTTTTTCTTGTCAATGTGTTCTACATCATAAGTTCTACTAGGGAAACACAAAAAATTGAATTTGTTTCACATTTTGATAAAAATTCAAGCATACCCTATTTAGCCTAATTCGTGTTCAAATTGCATTTTACGTTATTTCGACATTTTGAAATAAGTGATTGCAAAAATTTTAATTGTTTTTCTTGTCAATGTGTCCTACATCATAAGTTCTACTGGGGAAACAAAAAAAATGGAAAATTTGTTTCCACATTTTTGCAAAAAATTCAAGCATACCCTATTTCGACTAATTCGTGTTCAAATTGCATTTTACGTTATTTCGCCATTTTGAAATAAGTTATTGCAAAAATTTTAATTTTTTTCTTGTCAATGTGTTCTACATCATAAGTTCTACTAGGGAAACACAAAAAAATTGGAATTTTTTTCCACATTTTTGCTAAAATTTCAAGCATACCCTATTTCGCCTAATTCGTGTTCAAATTGCATTTTACGTTATTTCGCCATTTTGAAATAAGTGATTGCAAAAATTTTAATTTTTTTTCTTGTCAATGTGTTCTACATCATAAGTTCTACTAGGGAAACAAAAAAAAATTGGAATTTGTTTCCACATTTTTGCTAAAAATTCAAGCATACCCTATTTCGCCTAATTCGTGTTCTAATTGCATTTTACGTTATTTCGCCATTTTGAAATAAGTGATTGCAAAAATTTTAATTTTTTTTCTTGTCAATGTGTTCTACATCATAAGTTCTACTAGGGAAACACAAACAAATTGGAATTTGTTTCCACATTGTTGCTAAAAAGTCAAGCATACCCTATTTCGCCTAATTCGTGTTCAAATTGCATTTTACGTTATTTCGCCATTTTGAAATAAGTGATTGCAAAAATTTTTTTTTTTTTTTCTTGTCAATGTGTTCTACATCATAAGTTCTACTAGGGAAACACAAAAAATTGGAATTTTTTCCACATTTTTGCTAAAATTTCAAGCATACCCTATTTCGCCTAATTCGTGTTCAAATTGCTTTTTACGTTATTTCGCCATTTTGAAATAAGTGATTGCAACAATTTTAATTTTATTTCTTGTCAATGTGTTCTACATCATAAGTTCTACTAGGGAAACACAAAAAATTGGAATTTGTTTCCACATTTTTGCTAAAAATTCAAGCATACCCTATTTCGCCTAATTCGTGTTCAAATTGCATTTAACGTTATTTCGCCATTTTGAAATAAGTGATTGCAAAAATTTTAATTTTATTTCTTGTCAATGTGTTCTACATCATAAGTTCTACTAGGGAAACAAAAAAAATTGGAATTTGTTTCCACATTTTTGCTAAAAATTCAAGCATACCCTATTCCGCCTAATTCGTGTTCAAATTGCAATTTACGTTATTTCGCCATTTTGAAATAAGTGATTGCAAAATTGTAACTTTTTTTATTGTCAATGTGTTCTACATCATAAGTTCTACTAGGGAAACACAAAAAATTGGAATTTGTTTCCACATTTTGCTAAAAATTCAAGCATACCCTATTTCGCCTAAGTCGTGTTCAAATTGCATTTTACGTTACTTCGCCATTTTGAAATAAGTGATTGCAAAAATTTTAATTTTTTTTCTTGTCAATGTGTTCTACATCATAAGTTCTACTAGGGAAACACAAGAAAATTGGAATTTGTTTCCACATTTTTGCTAAAAATTCAAGCATACCCTATTTAGCCTAATTCGTGTTCAAATTGCATTTTACGTTATTTCGCCATTTTGAAATAAGTGATTGCAACAATTTTAATTTTTTTTTCTTGTCAATGTGTTCTACATCATAAGTTCTACTAGGGAAACGCAAAAAATTGGAATTTTTTTCCATATTTTTGCTAAAATTTCAAGCATACCCTATTTCGCCTAATTCGTGTTAAAATTGCATTTTACGTTATTTCGCCATTTTGAAAAAAGTGATTGCAAAATTTTTTTTTTTTCTTGTCAATGTGTTCTACATCATAAAATCTACTGGGGAAACACAAAAATTGGAATTTTTATCCACATTTTTGCTAAAAATTCAAGCATACCTTATTTCGCCTCATTCGTGTTCAAATTGCATTTTACGTTATTTTACCATTTTGAAATAAGTTATTGCAATTTTTTTTCTTGTCAATGTGTTCTACATTATAAGTTCTACTGGGGAAACACAAAAAAATTGGAATTTTTTTCCACATTTTTGCTAAAATTTCAAGCATACCCTATTTCGCCTAATTCGTGTTCAAATTGCATTTTACGTTATTTCGCCATTTTGAAAAAAGTGATTGCAAAATTTTAATTTTTTTTCTTGTTAATGTGTTCTACATCATAAGTTCTACTGGGGAAACACAAAAAAATTGGAATTTTTAGCACATTTTTGCTAAAAATTCAAGCATACCCTATTTCGACTAATTCGTGTTCAAATTGCATTTTACGTTATTTCACCATTTTGAAATAAGTGATTGCAAATTTTTTTTTTTCTTGTCAATGTGTTCTATATTATAAGTTCTACTGGGGAAACACAAAAAAATTGGAAATTTTTGCACATTTTTGCTAAAATTTCAAGCATACCCTATTTCGCCTAATTCGTGTTCAAATTGCAACATACGTTATTTCGCCATTTTGAAAAAAGTGATTGCAAAAATGTTAATTTTTTTTCTTGTTAATGTGTTCTACATCATAAGTTCTACTGGGGAAACACAAAAAATTGGAATTTGTTACCACATTTTTGCTAAAAATTCAAGCATACCCTATTTCGACTAATTCGTGTTCAAATTGCATTTTACGTTATTTCGCCATTTTGAAATAAGTTATTGCAACAATTTTAATTTTTTTCTTGTCAATGTGTTCTACATCATAAGTTCTACTAGGGAAACACAAAACAATTGGAATTTGTTTCCACATTTTTGCTAAAAATTCAAGCATACCCAAATTGCATTTTACGTTATTTCGCCATTTTGAAATAAGTGATTACAAAAATTGTAATTTTTTTTCTTGTCAATGTGTTCTACATCATAAGTTCTACTGGGGAAACACAAATAAATTGGAAAATTTTTGCACATTTTTGCTAAAAATTCAAGCATACCCTATTTCGACTAATTCGTGTTCAAATTGCATTTTACGTTATTTCGCCATTTTGAAATAAGTTATTGCAAAAATTTTTTTTTTTTCTTGTCAATGTGTTCTACATCATCAGTTCTACTGGGGAAACACAAAAAAATTGGAATTTGTTTCCACATTTTTGCTAAAATTCAAGCATACCCTATTTCGCCTAATTCGTGTTCAAATTGTATTTTACGTTATTTCGCCATTTTGAAAAAGTGATTGCAAAAATTTTAATTTTTTTTCTTGTTAATGTGTTCTACATCATAAGTTCTACTGGGGAAACACAAACAAATTGGAAATTTTTTCCACATTTTGCTAAAATTTCAAGCATACCCTATTTCGCCTAATTCGTGTTCAAATTGCATTTTACGTTATTTCGCCATTTTGAAAAAGTGATTGCAAAAATTTTAACTTTTTTTCTTGTCAATGTGTTCTACATCATAAGTTTTACTGGGGAAACACAAAAAGTTTGGAATTTTTTCCACATTTTTGCTAAAATTTCAAGCATACCCTATTTCGCCTAATTCGTGTTCAAATTGCATTTTACGTTATTTCGCCATTTTGAAAAAATGATTGCAAAAATTTTAATTTTTTTCTTGTTAATGTGTTCTACATCATAAGTTCTACTGGGGAAACACAAAAAAATTAGAAATTTTTTCCACATTTTTGCTAAAATTTCAAGCATACCCTATTTCGCCTAATTCGTGTTCAAATTGCATTTTACGTTATTTCGCCATTTTGAAATAAGTTATTGCAACAATTTTAATTTTTTTTCTTGTCAATGTGTTCCACATCATAAAATCTACAGGGGAAACACAAACAAATTGGAAGTTGTTTCCACATTTTTGCTAAAAATTCAAGCATACCCTATTTCGCCTAATTCGTGTTCAAATTTCATTTTACGTTATTTCGCCATTTTGAAATAAGTTATTGCAACAATTTTAATTTTTTTTCTTGTCAATGTGTTCTACATCATAAGTTCTACTAGAGAAATACAAAAAAAAATTGTAAATTTTTTCCACATTTTTGCTAAAATTTCAAGCATACCCTATTTCGCCTAATTAGTGTTCAAATTGCATTTTACTTTTTCGCCATTTTGAAAAAAGTGATTGCAACAATTTTAATTTTTTTTCTTGTTAATGTGTTCTACATCATAAGTTCTACTGGGGAAACACAAAAAATTGGAATTTGTTTCCACATTTTTGCTAAAATTTCAAGCATACCCTATTTCGCCTAATTCATGTTCAAATTGCATTTTACGTTATTTCGCCATTTTGAAAAAAGTGATTGCCAAAATTGTAATTTTTTTTCTTGTTAATGTGTTCTACATCATAAGTTCTACTGGGGAAACACAAAAAATTGGAATTTGTTTCCACATTTTGCTAAAATTTCAAGCATACCCTATTTCGCCTAATTCGTGTTCAAATTGCATTTTACGTTATTTCGCCATTTTGAAATAAGTTATTGCAACAATTTTAATTTTTTTTCTTGTCAATGTGTTCCACATCATAAAATCTACAGGGAAACACAAACAAATTGGAAGTTGTTTCCACATTTTTGCTAAAAATTCAAGCATACCCTATTTCGCCTAATTCGTGTTCAAATTTCATTTTACGTTATTTCGCCATTTTGAAATAAGTTATTGCAACAATTTAAATTTTTTTTTCTTGTTAATGTGTTCTACATCATAAGTTCTACTGGGGAAACACAAACAAATTGGAATTTGTTTCCACATTTTTGCTAAAATTTCAAGCATACCCTATTTCGCCTAATTCGTGTTCAAATTGCATTTTACGTTATTTCGCCATTTTGAAAAAAGTGATTGCAAAAATTTTAATTTTTTTCTTGTCAATGTTTTTCTAGTTCAAAAAAATTGGAATTTGTTTCCACATTTTTGCTAAAATTTCAAGCATACCCTATTTCGCCTAATTCGTGTTCAAATTGCATTTTACGTTATTTCGCCATTTTGAAATAAGTTATTGCAACAATTTTAATTTTTTTTTCTTGTCAATGTGTTCCACATCATAAAATCTACAGGGAAACACAAAAAAATTGGAAGTTGTTTCCACATTTTTGCTAAAAATTCAAGCATACCCTATTTCGCCTAATTCGTGTTCAAATTTCATTTTACGTTATTTCGCCATTTTGAAATAAGTTATTGCAACAATTTTAATTTTTTTTCTTGTCAATGTGTTCTACATCATAAGTTCTACTAGAGAAATACAAAAAAATTGTAAATTTTTTCCACATTTTTGCTAAAATTTCAAGCATACCCTATTTCGCCTAATTCGTGTTCAAATTGCATTTTACGTTATTTCGCCATTTTGAAAAAAGTGATTGCAAAATTGTAATTTTTTTTCTTGTTAATGTGTTCTACATCATAAGTTCTACTGGGGAAACGCAAAAAAATTGGAATTTGTTTCCACATTTTTGCTAAAATTTCAAGCATACCCTATTTCGCCTAATTCGTGTTTAAATTGCATTTTACGTTATTTCGCCATTTTGAAAAAAGTGATTGCAAAATTTAACTTTTTTTCTTGTTAATGTGTTCTACATCATAAGTTCTACTGGAGAAACACAAAAAATTGGAATTTGTTTCCACATTTTGCTAAAATTTCAAGCATACCCTATTTCGCCTAATTCGTGTTCAAATTGCATTTTACGTTATTTCGCCATTTTGAAATAAGTTATTGCAACAATTTTAATTTTTTTTCTTGTCAATGTGTTCTACATCATAAGTTCTACTAGGGAAACACAAAAAAATTGGAATTTGTTTCCACATTTTTGCTAAAAATTCAAGCATACCCTATTTCGCCTAATTCGTGTTCAAATTTCATTTTACGTTATTTCGCCATTTTGAAATAAGTTATTGCAACAATTTTAATTTTTTTTCTTGTCAATGTGTTCTACATCATAAGTTCTACTAGAGAAATACAAAAAAATTGTAAATTTTTTCCACATTTTTGCTAAAATTTCAAGCATACCCTATTTCGCCTAATTCGTGTTCAAATTGCGTTATTTCGCCATTTTGAAAAAAGTGATTGCAAAAATTTTAATTTTTTTTCTTGTTAATGTGTTCTACATCATAAGTTCTACTGGGGAAACACAAAAAATTTAAATTTGTTTCCACATTTTTGCTAAAATTTCAAGCATATACCCTATTTCGCCTAATTCGTGTTCAAATTGCATTTTACGTTATTTCGCCATTTTGAAAAAAGTGATTGCAAAAATTGTAATTTTTTTTTTCTTTAATGTGTTCTACATCATAAGTTCTACTGGGGAAACACAAAAAATTGGAATTTGTTTCCACATTTTTGCTAAAATTTCAAGCATACCTTATTTCGCCTAATTCGTGTTCAAATTGCATTTTACGTTATTTCGCCATTTTGAAAAAAGTGATTGCAAAAATGTTAATTTTTTTTCTTGTCAATGTGTTCTACATCATAAGTTCTACTAGGGAAACACAAAAAAATTGGAATTTTTTCCACTTTTTTGCTAAAATTTCAAGCATACCCTATTTCGCCTAATTCGTGTTCAAATTGCATTTTACGTTATTTCGCCATTTTGAAAAAGTGATTGCAAAATTTAAATTTTTTTTCTTGTTAATGTCTTCTACATCATAAGTTCTACTGGGGAAACACAAAAAATTGGAATTTTTTTCCACATTTTTGCTAAAATTTCAAGCATACCCTATTTCGCCTAATTCGTGTTCAAATTGCATTTTACGTTATTTCGCCATTTTGAAAAAAGTGATTGCAAAATTTTAATTTTTTTTCTTGTTAATGTGTTCTACATCATAAGTTTTACTGGGGAAACACAAAAAATTTGGAATTTTTTCCACATTTTTGCTAAAATTTCAAGCATACCCTATTTCGCCTAATTCGTGTTCAAATTGCATTTTACGTTATTTCGCCATTTTGAAAAAAATGATTGCAAAAATTTTAATTTTTTTTCTTGTTAATGTGTTCTACATCATAAGTTCTACTGGGGAAACACAAAAAATTTGGAAATTTTTTCCACATTTTTGCTAAAATTTCAAGCATACCCTATTTCGCCTAATTCGTGTTCAAATTGCATTTTACGTTATTTCGCCATTTTGAAAAAAGTGATTGCAAAACAAACTTTTTTTCTTGTCAATGTGTTCTACATCATAAGTTTTACTGGGGAAACACAAAAAATTGGAAATTTTTCCACATTTTTGCTAAAATTTCAAGCATACCCTATTTCGCCTAATTCGTGTTCAAATTGCATTTTACGTTATTTCGCCATTTTGAAAAAATGATTGCAAAAATTTTAATTTTTTTCTTGTTAATGTGTTCTACATCATAAGTTCTACTGGGGAAACACAAAAAAATTAGATTTTTTTTGCACATTTTTGCTAAAATTTCAAGCATACCCTATTTCGCCTAATTCGTGATCAAATTGCATTTTACGTTATTTCGCCATTTTGAAAAAAGTGATTGCAAAAATTTTAATTTTTTTTTCTTGTCAATGTGTTCTACATCATAAGTTCTACTGGGGAAACACAAAAAAAATTGGAATTTGTTTCCACATTTTTTGCTAAAATTTCAAGCATACCCTATTTCGCCTAATTCGTGTTCAAATTGCATTTTACGTTATTTCGCCATTTTGAAAAAAGTGATTGCAAAATTTTAATTTTTTTTCTTGTTAATGTTTTCTACATCATAAGTTCTACTGGGAAACACAAAAAAATAGGAAATTTTTTCCACATTTTTGCTAAAATTTCAAGCATACCCTATTTCGCCTAATTCGTGTTCAAATTGCATTTTACGTTATTTCGCCATTTTGAAATAAGTTATTGCAACAATTTTAATTTTTTTTTTCCTTGTCAATGTGTTCTACATCATAAGTTCTACTAGAGAAATACAAAAAAATTGTAAATTTTTTCCACATTTTTGCTAAAATTTCAAGCATACCCTATTTCGCCTAATTCGTGTTCAAATTGCATTTTACGTTATTTCGCCATTTTGAAAAAAGTGATTGCAAAAAATTTTTTTCTTGTTAATGTGTTCTACATCATAAGTTCTACTGGGGAAACACAAAAAAAATTGGAATTCGTTTCCACATTTTGCTAAAATTTCAAGCATATACCCTATTTCGCCTAATTCGTGTTCAAATTGCATTTTACGTTATTTCGCCATTTTGAAAAAAGTGATTGCAAAATTGTAATTTTTTTTTTCTTGTTAATGTGTTCTACATCATAAGTTCTACTGGGGAAACACAAAAAATTGGAATTTGTTTCCACATTTTTGCTAAAATTTCAAGCATACCCTATTTCGCCTAATTCGTGTTCAAATTGCATTTTACGTTATTTCGCCATTTTGAAATAAGTTATTGCAACAATTTTAATTTTTTTTTCTTGTCAATGTGTTCCACATCATAAAATCTACAGGGGAAACACAAACAAATTGGAAGTTGTTTCCACATTTTTGCTAAAAATTCAAGCATACCCTATTTCGCCTAATTCGTGTTCAAATTTCATTTTACGTTATTTCGCCATTTTGAAATAAGTTATTGCAACAATTTTAATTTTTTTTCTTGTCAATGTGTTCTACATCATAAGTTCTACTAGAGAAATACAAAAAAATTGTAAATTTTTTCCACATTTTTGCTAAAATTTCAAGCATACCCTATTTCGCCTAATTCGTGTTCAAATTGCGTTATTTCGCCATTTTGAAAAAAGTGATTGCAAAAATTTTAATTTTTTTCTTGTTAATGTGTTCTACATCATAAGTTCTACTGGGGAAACACAAAAAAATTGGAATTTGTTTCCACATTTTTGCTAAAATTTCAAGCATACCCTATTTCGTGTTCAAATTGCATTTTACGTTATTTCGCCATTTTGAAAAAAGTGATTGCAAAAATTGTAATTTTTTTTCTTGTTAATGTGTTCTACATCATAAGTTCTACTGGGGAAACACAAAAAATTGGAATTTGTTTCCACATTTTTGCTAAAATTTCAAGCATACCCTATTTCGCCTAATTCGTGTTCAAATTGCATTTTACGTTATTTCGCCATTTTGAAATAAGTTATTGCAACAATTTTAATTTTTTTTCTTGTCAATGTGTTCCACATCATAAAATCTACAGGGGAAACACAAACAAATTGGAAGTTGTTTCCACATTTTTGCTAAAAATTCAAGCATACCCTATTTCGCCTAATTCGTGTTCAAATTTCATTTTACGTTATTTCGCCATTTTGAAATAAGTTATTGCAACAATTTTAATTTTTTTTTCTTGTCAATGTGTTCTACATCATAAGTTCTACTAGAGAAATACAAAAAATTGTAAATTTTTTCCACATTTTGCTAAAATTTCAAGCATACCCTATTTCGCCTAATTCGTGTTCAAATTGCGTTATTTCGCCATTTTGAAAAAAGTGATTGCAAAATTTTAATTTTTTTTCTTGTTAATGTGTTCTACATCATAAGTTCTACTGGGGAAACACAAAAAAATTGGAATTTGTTTCCACATTTTTGCTAAAATTTCAAGCATACCCTATTTCGTGTTCAAATTGCATTTTACGTTATTTCGCCATTTTGAAATAAACTATTTTTCCAAAATTGTAATTTTTTTTTTCTTGTTAATGTGTTCTACATCATAAGTTCTACTGGGGAAACACAAAAAATTGGAATTTTTTCCACTTTTTTGCTAAAATTTCAAGCATACCCTATTTCGCCTAATTCGTGTTCAAATTTTTACGTTATTTCGCCATTTTGAAATAAGTTATTGCAACAATTTTAATTTTTTTTCTTGTCAATGTGTTCTACATCATAAGTTCTACTAGAGAAATACAAAAAAATTGTAAATTTTTTCCACATTTTTGCTAAAATTTCAAGCATACCCTATTTCGCCTAATTCGTGTTCAAATTGCGTTATTTCGCCATTTTGAAAAAAGTGATTGCAAAAATTTTAATTTTTTTCTTGTTAATGTGTTCTACATCATAAGTTCTACTGGGGAAACACAAAAAATTGGAATTTTTTCCATTTTTGCTAAAATTTCAAGCATACCCTATTTCGCCTAATTCGTGTTCAAATTGCATTTTACGTTATTTCGCCATTTTGAAAAAAGTGATTGCAAAAATTTAAATTTTTTTTTCTTGTTAATGTCTTCTACATCATAAGTTCTACTGGGGAAACACAAAAAATTGGAAATTTTTTCCACATTTTTGCTAAAATTTCAAGCATACCCTATTTCGCCTAATTCGTGTTCAAATTGCATTTTACGTTATTTCGCCATTTTGAAAAAGTGATTGCAAAATTTTAATTTTTTTCTTGTCAATGTGTTCTACATCATAAGTTTTACTGGGGGAAACACAACAAATTTGGAAATTTTTTCCACATTTTTGCTAAAATTTCAAGCATACCCTATTTCGCCTAATTCGTGTTCAAATTGCATTTTACGTTATTTCGCCATTTTGAAAAAATGATTGCAAAAATTTTATTTTTTTTCTTGTTAATGTGTTCTACATCATAAGTTCTACTGGGGAAACACAAAAAAATTGGAAATTTTTTCCACATTTTTGCTAAAATTTAAGCATACCCTATTTCGCCTAATTCGTGTTCAAATTGCATTTTACGTTATTTCGCCATTTTGAAAAAGTGATTGCAAAATTGTAATTTTTTTTTCTTGTCAATGTGTTCTACATCATAAGTTTTACTTGGGGAAACACACAAAATTTGGAAATTTTTTCCACATTTTGCTAAAATTTCAAGCATACCCTATTTCGCCTAATTCGTGTTCAAATTGCATTTTACGTTATTTCGCCATTTTGAAATAAGTTATTGCAACAATTTTAATTTTTTTTTCTTGTCAATGTGTTCTACATCATAAAATCTACAGGGGAAACACAAACAAATTGGAAGTTGTTTCCACATTTTTGCTAAAAATTCAAGCATACCCTATTTCGCCTAATTCGTGTTCAAATTTCATTTTACGTTATTTCGCCATTTTGAAATAAGTTATTGCAACAATTTTAATTTTTTTTTTTTTTTACGGCGAACCGTGTTCTACATCATAAGTTCTACTAGAGAAAAAAAAATTGTAAATTTTTTGCACATTTTTGAGTAAAATTTCAAGCATACCCTATTTCGCCTAATTCGTGTTCAAATTGCGTTTTACTTTATTTCGCCATTTTGAAAAAAATGATGGCAAAAATTTTATTTTTTTTCTTGTAAATATGTTCTACATCATAAGTTCTACTGGGGAAACACAAAAAAATTAGAAATTTTTTCCACATTTTTGCTAAAATTTCAAGCATACCCTATTTCGCCTAATTCGTGTTCAAATTGCATTTTACGTTATTTCGCCATTTTGAAATAAGTTATTGCAACAATTTTAATTTTTTTTTCTTGTCAATGTGTTCTACATCATAAAATCTACAGGGGAAACACAAACAAATTGGAAGTTGTTTCCACATTTTTGCTAAAAATTCAAGCATACCCTATTTCGCCTAATTCGTGTTCAAATTTCATTTTACGTTATTTCGCCATTTTGAAATAAGTGATTGCAAAAATTTTAATTTTTTTCTTGTCAATGTGTTCTACATCATAAGTTCTACTAGAGAAATACAAAAAATTGTGAATTTTTTCCACATTTTTGCTAAAATTTCAAGCATACCCTATTTCGCCTAATTCGTGTTCAAATTGCGTTATTTCGCCATTTTGAAAAAAGTGATCATAAAAATTTTTTTTTTTTTCTTGTTAATGTGTTCTACATCATAAGTTCTACTGGGGAAACACAAAAAATTGGAATTTGTTTCCACATTTTTGCCATAAATTCAAGCATACCCTATTTCGCCTAATTCGTGTTCAAATTGCATTTTACGTTATTTCGCCATTTTGAAATAAGTTATTGCAACAATTTTAAATTTTTTGTTTTTTTCAATGTGTTCTACATCATAAGTTCTACTGGGGAAACGCAAAAAATTGGAATTTGTTTCCACATTTTTGCTAAAATTTCAAGCATACCCTATTTCGCCTAATTCGTGTTCAAATTGCATTTTACGTTATTTCGCCATTTTGAAAACTTTATTGCAAAAATTTTATTTTTTTTTCTTGTTAATGTGTTCTACATCATAAGTTCTACTGGAGAAACACAAAAAAATTGGAATTTGTTTCCACATTTTTGCTAAAATTTCAAGCATACCCTATTTCGCCTAATTCGTGTTCAAATTGCATTTTCCGTTATTTCGCCATTTTGAAAAAGTGATTGCAAAAATTTTAATTTTTTTCTTGTTAATGTTTTCTACATCATAAGTTCTACTGGGGAAACACAAAAAAATTGGAAATTTTTTTCCACATTTTTGCTAAAATTTCAAGCATACCCTATTTCGCCTAATTCGTGTTCAAATTGCATTTTACGTTATTTCGCCATTTTGAAAAAGTGATTGCAAAATTTTAATTTTTTTTCTTGTCAATGTGTTCTACATCATAAGTTCTACTGGGGAAACGCAAAAAAATTGGAATTTGTTTCCACATTTTTGCTAAAATTTCAAGCATACCCTATTTCGCCTAATTCGTGTTCAAATTGCATTTTACGTTATTTCGCCATTTTCAAAAAAGTGATTGCTAAAATTTTAATTTTTTTTCTTGTTAATGGGTTCTACATCATAAGTTCTACTGGGGAAACACAAAAAATTGGAATTTGTTTCCACATTTTTTGCTAAAATTTCAAGCATACCCTATTTCGCCTAATTCGTGTTCAAATTGCATTTTACGTTATTTCGCCATTTTGAAAAAAGTGATTGCAAAAATTTTATTTTTTTTCTTGTCAATGTGTTCTACATTATAAGTTCTACTGGGGAAACGCAAAAAAATTGGAATTTGTTTCCACATTTTTGCTAAAATTTCAATCATACCCTATTTCGCCTAATTCGTGTTCAAATTGCATTTTACGTTATTTCGCCATTTTGAAAAAGTGATTGCAAAAATTTTAATTTTTGTTCTTGTTAATGTGTTCTACATCATAAGTTCTACTGGGGAAACACAAAAAAATTGGAATTTGTTTCCACATTTTTGCTAAAATTTCAAGCATACCCTATTTCGCCTAATTCGTGTTCAAATTGCATTTTACGTTATTTCGCCATTTTGAAAAAAGTGATTGCATAAATTTTTTTTTCTTGTTAATGTTGTTCTACATCATAAGTTCTACTGGGGAAACACAAAAAAATTGGAAAATTTTTGCACATTTTTGCTAAAAATTCAAGCATACCCTATTTCGCCTAATTCGTGTTCAAATTGCATTTTACGTTATTTCGACATTTTGAAAAAAGTGATTGCAAAAATTTTAATTTTTTTTCTTGTTAATGTGTTCTACATCATAAGTTCTACTGGGGAAACTCAAAAAAAATTGGAATTTGTTTCCACATTTTTGCTAAAATTTCAAGCATACCCTATTTCGCCTAATTCGTGTTCAAATTGCATTTTACGTTATTTCGCCATTTTGAAAAAAGTGATTGCATAAATTTTAACTTTTTTTCTTGTTAATGTTGTTCTACATCATAAGTTCTACTGGGGAAACACAAAAAAATTGGAATTAGTTTCCACATTTTTGCTTAAATTTCAAGCATACCCTATTTCGCCTAATTCGTGTTCAAATTGCATTTTACGTTATTTCGCCATTTTGAAAAAAGTGATTCCAAAAATTTTAATTTTTTTCTTGTTAATGTTTTCTACATCATAAGTTCTACTGGGGAAACACAAAAAAATTGGAAATTTTTTCCACATTTTTGCTAAAATTTCAAGCATACCCTATTTCGCCTAATTCGTGTTCAAATTGCATTTTACGTTATTTCGCCATTTTGAAAAAGTGATTGCAAAATTTTAATTTTTTTCTTGTCAATGTGTTCTACATCATAAAATCTACAGGGGAAACACAAAAAAATTAGAAGTTGTTTCCACATTTTTGCTAAAAATTCAAGCATACCCTATTTCGCCTAATTCGTGTTCAAATTGCATTTTACGTTATTTCGCCTTTTTGAAAAAAGTGATTGCAAAAATTTTAATTTTTTTTTTCTTGTTAATGTGTTCTACATCATAAGTTCTACTGGGGAAACACAAAAAATTGGAATTTGTTTCCACATTTTGCCATAAATTCAAGCATACCCTATTTCGCCTAATTCGTGTTCAAATTGCATTTTACGTTATTTCGCCATTTTGAAATAAGTTATTGCAACAATTTTAAATTTTTTGTTCTTTTCAATGTGTTCTACATCATAAGTTCTACTAGGGAAACACAAAAAAATTGGAATTTGTTTCCACATTTTTGCTAAAAATTCAATCATACCCTATTTCGCCTAATTCGTGTTCAAATTGCATTTTACGTTATTTCGCCATTTTGAAAAAAGTTTTTGCAAAAATTTTAATTTTTTTTCTTGTTAATGTGTTCTACATCATAAGTTCTACTGGGGAAACACAAAAAAATTGGAATTTCTTTCCACATTTTTGCTAAAATTTCAAGCATACCCTATTTCGCCTAATTCGTGTTCAAATTGCATTTTACGTTATTTCGCCATTTTGAAAAAAGTGATTGCAAAAATTTTATTTTTTTCTTGTTAATGTGTTCTACATTATAAGTTCTACTGGGAAACACAAAAAAAATTGGAATTTGTTTCCACATTTTTGCTAAAATTTCAATCATACCCTATTTCGCCTAATTCGTGTTCAAATTGCATTTTACGTTATTTCGCCATTTTGAAAAAAGTGATTGCAAAAATTGTAATTTTTTTTCTTGTCAATGTGTTCTACATCATAAGTTTTACTGGGGAAACACAAAAAAATTGGAATTTTTTCCACATTTTTGCTAAAATTTCAAGCATACCCTATTTCGCCTAATTCGTGTTCAAATTGCATTTTACGTTATTTCGCCATTTTGAAATAAGTTATTGCAACAATTTTAATTTTTTTTCTTGTCAATGTGTTCTACATCATAAAATCTACAGGGGAAACACAAACAAATTGGAAGTTGTTTCCACATTTTTGCTAAAAATTCAAGCATACCCTATTTCGCCTAATTCGTGTTCAAATTTCATTTTACGTTATTTCGCCATTTTGAAATAAGTTATTGCAACAATTTTAATTTTTTTTTCTTGTCAATGTGTTCTACATCATAAGTTCTACTAGAGAAAAAAAAAATTGTAAATTTTTTCCACATTTTTGCTAAAATTTCAAGCATACCCTATTTCGCCTAATTCGTGTTCAAATTGCGTTATTTCGCCATTTTGAAAAAAATGATGGCAAAAATTTATTTTTTTTCTTGTAAATATGTTCTACATCATAAGTTCTACTGGGGAAACACAAAAAATTAGAAATTTTTTCCACATTTTTGCTAAAATTTCAAGCATACCCTATTTCGCCTAATTCGTGTTCAAATTGCATTTTACGTTATTTCGCCATTTTGAAATAAGTTATTGCAACAATTTTAATTTTTTTTTTTTTTCAATGTGTTCTACATCATAAAATCTACAGGGGAAACACAAACAAATTGGAAGTTGTTTCCACATTTTTGCTAAAAATTCAAGCATACCCTATTTCGCCTAATTCGTGTTCAAATTTCATTTTACGTTATTTCGCCATTTTGAAATAAGTTATTGCAAAAATTTTAATTTTTTTTTCTTGTCAATGTGTTCTACATCATAAGTTCTACTAGAGAAACACAAAAAATTGGAAATTTTTTCCACATTTTTGCTAAAATTTCAAGCATACCCTATTTCGCCTAATTCGTGTTCAAATTGCGTTATTTCGCCATTTTGAAAAAAGTGATTGCAAAAATTTTAATTTTTTTTTTCTTGTTAATGTGTTCTACATCATAAGTTCTACTGGGGAAACACAAAAAATTGGAATTTGTTTCCACATTTTGCCATAAATTCAAGCATACCCTATTTCGCCTAATTCGTGTTCAAATTGCATTTTACGTTATTTCGCCATTTTGAAATAAGTTATTGCAACAATTTTAAATTTTTTGTTCTTTTCAATGTGTTCTACATCATAAGTTCTACTAGGGAAACACAAAAAAATTGGAATTTGTTTCCACATTTTTTGCTAAAATTTCAAGCATACCCTATTTCGCCTAATTCGTGTTCAAATTGCATTTTACGTTATTTCGCCATTTTGAAAAAAGTTATTGCAAAAATTTTATTTTTTTTCTTGTTAATGTGTTCTACATCATAAGTTCTACTGGGGAAACACAAAAAAATTGGAAATTTGTTTCCACATTTTTGCTAAAATTTCAAGCATACCCTATTTCGCCTAATTCGTGTTCAAATTGCATTTTACGTTATTTCGCCATTTTGAAAAAAGTGATTGCAAAAATTTTCGATTTTTTTTTCTTGTCAATGTGTTCTACATCATAAGTTCTACTGGGAAAACAAAAAAAATTGGAATTTGTTTCCACATTTTTGCTAAAATTTCAAGCATACCCTATTTCGCCTAATTCGTGTTCAAATTACATTTTACGTTATTTCGCCATTTTCAAAAAAAGTGATTGCTAAAATTTTAATTTTTTTTTCTTGTTAATGGGTTCTACATCATAAGTTCTACTGGGGAAACACAAAAAAATTGGAATTTCTTTCCACATTTTTGCTAAAATTTCAAGCATACCCTATTTCGCCTAATTCGTGTTCAAATTGCATTTTACGTTATTTCGCCATTTTGAAAAAAGTGATTGCAAAAATTTTATTTTTTTTTCTTGTTAATGGGTTCTACATTATAAGTTCTACTGGGGAAACGTAAAAAAATTGGAATTTTGTTTCCACATTTTTGCTAAAAATTCAATCATACCCTATTTCGCCTAATTCGTGTTCAAATTGCATTATACGTCATTTCGCCATTTTGAAAAAAAATTTTGCAAAAATTTCAATTTTTTTCTTGTTAATGTGTTCTACATCATAAGTTCTACTGGGGAAACACAAAAAATTGGAATTTGTTTCCACATTTTTGCTAAAATTTCAAGCATACCCTATTTCGCCTAATTCGTGTTCAAATTGCATTTTACGTTATTTCGCCATTTTGAAAAAGTGATTGCATAATTTTTTTTTTTTCTTGTTAATGTTGTTCTACATCATAAGTTCTACTGGGGAAACACAAAAAATTGGAATTTGTTTCCACATTTTGCTAAAATTTCAAGCATACCCTATTTCGCCTAATTTGTGTTCAAATTGCATTTTACGTTATTTCGACATTTTGAAAAAAGTTTTGCAAAATTTTAATTTTTTTTCTTGTTAATGTGTTCTACATCATAAGTTCTACTGGGGAAACACAAAAAATTGGAATTTGTTTCCACATTTTTGCTAAAATTTCAAGCATACCCTATTTCGCCTAATTCGTGTTCAAATTGCATTTTACGTTATTTCGCCATTTTGAAAAAAGTGATTGCAAAATTTTATTTTTTTTTCTTGTTAATGTGTTCTACATCATAAGTTCTACTGGGGAAACACAAAAAAATTGGAAATTTTTTGCACATTTTTGCTAAAAATTCAAGCATACCCTATTTCGCCTAATTTGTGTTCAAATTGCATTTTACGTTATTTCGCCATTTTGAAAAAGTGATTCCAAAAATTTTAATTTTTTTTTTCTTGTTAATGTTTTCTACATCATAAGTTCTACTGGGGAAACACAAAAAAATTGGAATTTGTTTCCACATTTTTGCTAAAATTTCAAGCATACCCTATTTCGCCTAATTCGTGTTCAAATTGCATTTTACGTTATTTCGCCATTTTGAAAAAAGTGATTGCAAAATTTTAATTTTTTTTCTTGTCAATGTGTTCTACATCATAAAATCTACAGGGGAAACACAACAAAAATTAGAAGTTGTTTCCACATTTTTGCTAAAATTCAAGCATACCCTATTTCGCCTAATTCGTGTTCAAATTGCATTTTACGTTATTTCGCCATTTTGAAAAAAGTGATTGCAAAAATTTTAATTTTTTTTCTTGTTAATGTGTTCTACATCATAAGTTCTACTGGGGAAACACAAAAATATTGGAATTTGTTTCCACATTTTTGCCATAAATTCAAGCATACCCTATTTCGCCTAATTCGTGTTCAAATTGCATTTTACGTTATTTCGCCATTTTGAAAAAGTTATTGCAACAATTTTAATTTTTTGTTCTTTTCAATGTGTTCTACATCATAAGTTCTACTAGAGAAATACAAAAATATTGGAATTTGTTTACACATTTTTGCTAAAAATTCAATCATACCCTATTTCGCCTAATTCGTGTTCAAATTGCATTTTACTTTATTTCGCCATTTTGAAAAAATTTTTGCAAAATTTTAATTTTTTTTCTTGTTAATGTGTTCTACATCATAAGTTCTACTGGGGAAACACAAAAAATTGGAATTTCTTTCCACATTTTTGCTAAAATTTCAAGCATACCCTATTTCGCCTAATTCGTGTTCAAATTGCATTTTACGTTATTTCGCCATTTTGAAAAAAGTGATTGCAAAAATTTTAATTTTTTTTCTTGTTAATGTGTTCTACATTATAAGTTCTACTGGGGAAACACAAAAAAATTGGAATTTGTTTCCACATTTTTGCTAAAATTTCAATCATACCCTATTTCGCCTAATTCGTGTTCAAATTGCATTTTACGTTATTTCGCCATTTTGAAAAAGTGATTGCAAAAAATTGTAATTTTTTTTCTTGTCAATGTGTTCTACATCATAAGTTTTACTGGGGAAACACACAAAATTTGGAAATTTTTTCCACATTTTTGCTAAAATTTCAAGCATACCCTATTTCGCCTAATTCGTGTTCAAATTGCATTTTACGTTATTTCGCCATTTTGAAATAAGTTATTGCAACAATTTTAATTTTTTTTCTTGTCAATGTGTTCTACATCATAAAATCTACTAGGGAAACACAAACAAATTGGAATTTGTTTCCACATTTTTGCTAAAAATTCAAGCATACCCTATTTCGCCTAATTCGTGTTCAAATTTCATTTTACGTTATTTCGCCATTTTGAAATAAGTTATTGCAACAATTTTAATTTTTTTTCTTGTCAATGTGTTCTACATCATAAGTTCTACTAGAGAAAAAAAAAATTGTAAATTTTTTCCACATTTTGCTAAAATTTCAAGCATACCCTATTTCGCCTAATTCGTGTTCAAATTGCATTTTACGTTATTTCGCCATTTTGAAAAAATGATTGCAAAAATTTTATTTTTTTTTCTTGTAAATATGTTCTACATCATAAGTTCTACTGGGGAAACACAAAAAATTAGAAATTTTTTCCACATTTTGCTAAAATTTCAAGCATACCCTATTTCGCCTAATTCGTGTTCAAATTGCATTTTACGTTATTTCGCCATTTTGAAATAAGTTATTGCAACAATTTTAATTTTTTTTTCTTGTCAATGTGTTCTACATCATAAGTTCTACTTGGGAAACACAAACAAATTGGAAGTTGTTTCCACATTTTTGCTAAAATTTCAAGCATACCCTATTTCGCCTAATTCGTGTTCAAATTTCATTTTACGTTATTTCGCCATTTTGAAATAAGTTATTGCAAAAATTTTAATTTTTTTTCTTGTCAATGTGTTCTACATCATAAGTTCTACTAGAGAAATACAAAAAAATTGTAAATTTTTTCCACATTTTTGCTAAAATTTCAAGCATACCCTATTTCGCCTAATTCGTGTTCAAATTGCGTTATTTCGCCATTTTGAAAAAAGTGATTGCAAAAATTTTAATTTTTTTTCTTGTTAATGTGTTCTACATCATAAGTTCTACTGGGGAAACGCAAAAAAATTGGAATTTGTTTCCACATTTTTGCCAAAAATTCAATCATACCCGATTTCGCCTAATTCGTGTTCAAATTGCATTTTACGTTATTTCGCCATTTTGAAATAAGTGATTGCAACAATTTTAATTTTTTTTTCTTTTCAATGTGTTCTACATCATAAGTTCTACTAGGGAAACACAAAAAAATTGGAATTTGTTTCCACATTTTTGCTAAAATTTCAAGCATACCCTATTTCGCCTAATTCGTGTTCAAATTGCATTTTACGTTATTTCGCCATTTTGAAAAAGTTATTGCAAAATTTTATTTTTTTCTTGTTAATGTGTTCTACATCATAAGTTCTACTGGGAAACAAAAAAAAATTGGAATTTGTTTCCACATTTTTGCTAAAATTTCAAGCATACCCTATTTCGCCTAATTCGTGTTCAAATTGCATTTTCCGTTATTTCGCCATTTTGAAAAAAGTGATTGCAAAATTTTTAATTTTTTTTCTTGTTAATGTTTTCTACATCATAAGTTCTACTGGGGAAACACAAAAAAATTGGAATTTTTTCCACATTTTTGCTAAAATTTCAAGCATACCCTATTTCGCCTAATTCGTGTTCAAATTGCATTTTACGTTATTTCGCCATTTTGAAAAAAGTGATTGCAAAAATTTTAATTTTTTTCTTGTCAATGTGTTCTACATCATAAGTTCTACTGGGGAAACGCAAAAAAATTGGAATTTGTTTCCACATTTTTGCTAAAATTTCAAGCATACCCTATTTCGCCTAATTCGTGTTCAAATTGCATTTTATGTTATTTCGCCATTTTGAAAAAAGTGATTGCTAAAATTTTAATTTTTTTTCTTGTTAATGGGTTCTACATCATAAGTTCTACTGGGGAAACACAAAAAATTGGAATTTCTTTCCACATTTTGCTAAAATTTCAAGCATACCCTATTTCGCCTAATTCGTGTTCAAATTGCATTTTACGTTATTTCGCCATTTTGAAAAAAGTGATTGCAAAAATTTTACTTTTTTTCTTGTCAATGTGTTCTACATTATAAGTTCTACTGGGGAAACACAAAAAAATTGGAATTTGTTTCCACATTTTTGCTAAAATTTTAAGCATACCCTATATCGCCTAATTCGTGTTCAAATTGCATTTTACGTTATTTCGCCATTTTGAAAAAAGTGATTGCAAAAATTTTAATTTTTGTTCTTGTTAATGTGTTCTACATCATAAGTTCTACTGGGGAAACACAAAAAATTGGAATTTGTTTCCACATTTTGCTAAAATTTCAAGCATACCCTATTTCGCCTAATTCGTGTTCAAATTGCATTTTACGTTATTTCGCCATTTTGAAAAAAGTGATTGCATAAATTTTTTTTTTCTTGTTAATGTTGTTCTACATCATAAGTTCTACTGGGGAAACACAAAAAAATTGGAATTTTGTTTCCACATTTTTGCTAAAATTTCAAGCATACCCTATTTCGCCTAATTCGTGTTCAAATTGCATTTTACGTTATTTCGCCATTTTGAAAAAAGTGATTGCAAAAATTTTAATTTTTTTTCTTGTTAATGTGTTCTACATCATAAGTTCTACTGGGGAAACTCAAAAAATTGGAATTTGTTTCCACATTTTTGCTAAAATTTCAAGCATACCCTATTTCGCCTAATTCGTGTTCAAATTGCATTTTACGTTATTTCGCCATTTTGAAAAAAGTGATTGCATAAATTTTATTTTTTTTCTTGTTAATGTGTTCTACATCATAAGTTCTACTGGGTAAACACAAAAAATTGGAATTAGTTTCCACATTTTTGCTTAAATTTCAAGCATACCCTATTTCGCCTAATTCGTGTTCAAATTGCATTTTACGTTATTTCGCCATTTTGAAAAAAGTGATTCCAAAAATTTTAATTTTTTTTCTTGTTAATGTTTTCTACATCATAAGTTCTACTGGGGAAACACAAAAAATTGGAATTTGTTTCCACATTTTTGCTAAAATTTCAAGCATACCCTATTTCGCCTAATTCGTGTTCAAATTGCATTTTACGTTATTTCGCCATTTTGAAAAAAGTGATTGCACAAATTTTAATTTTTTTCTTGTCAATGTGTTCTACATCATAAAATCTACAGGGGAAACACAAAAAAATTAGAAGTTGTTTCCACATTTTTGCTAAAAATTCAAGCATACCCTATTTCGCCTAATTCGTGTTCAAATTGCATTTTACGTTATTTCGCCATTTTGAAAAAGTGATTGCAAAAATTTTAATTTTTTTTCTTGTTAATGTGTTCTACATCATAAGTTCTACTGGGGAAACACAAAAAATTGGAATTTGTTTCCACATTTTGCCATAAATTCAAGCATACCCTATTTCGCCTAATTCGTGTTCAAATTGCATTTTACATTATTTCGCCATTTTGAAATAAGTTATTGCAACAATTTTAAATTTTTTGTTCTTTTCAATGTGTTCTACATCATAAGTTCTACTAGAGAAACACAAAAAAATTGGAATTTGTTTCCACATTTTTGCTAAAATTCAATCATACCCTATTTCGCCTAAATCGTGTTTTTGTCATTTTACGTTATTTCGCCATTTTGATCGGAAAATGTTTGTATTTAAATTTTTTTATTGTTAATGTGTTCTACATCATAAGTTCTACTGGGGAAACACAAAAAAAAAATTGGAATTTCTTTCCACATTTTTGCTACAATTTCAAGCATACCCTATTTCGCCTAATTCGTGTTCAAATTGCATTTTACGTTATTTCGCCATTTTGAAAAAAGTGATTGCAAAATTTTATTTTTTTTTCTTGTTAATGTGTTCTACATTATAAGTTCTACTGGGGAAACACAAAAAAATTGGAATTTGTTTCCACATTTTTGCTAAAATTTCAATCATACCCTATTTCGCCTAATTCGTGTTCAAATTGCATTTTACGTTATTTCGCCATTTTGAAAAAAGTGATTGCAAACATTTTAATTTTTTTTTTTCTTGTTAATGTGTTCTACATCATAAGTTCTACTGGGGAAACACAAAAAATTGGAATTTGTTTCACAATTTTGCTAAAATTTCAAGCATACCCTATTTCGCCTAATTCGTGTTCAAATTGCATTTTACGTTATTTCGCCATTTTGAAAAAAGTGATTGCATAAATTTTTTTTTTTTCTTGTTAATGTTGTTCTACATCATAAGTTCTACTGGGAAACACAAAAAATTGGAATTTGTTTCCACATTTTGCTAAAATTTCAAGCATACCCTATTTCGCCTAATTCGTGTTCAAATTGCATTTTACGTTATTTCGCCATTTTGAAAAAAAGTGATTGCATAAATTTTATTTTTTTCTTGTTAATGTTGTTCTACATCATAAGTTCTACTGGGGAAACACAAAAAAATTGGAATTTGTTTCCACATTTTTGCTAAAATTTCAAGCATACCCTATTTCGCCTAATTCGTGTTCAAATCGCATTTTACGTTATTTCGCCATTTTGAAAAAGTGATTGCATAAATTTATTTTTTTTCTTGTTAATGTTGTTCTACATCATAAGTTCTACTGGGGAAACACAAAAAATTGGAATTTGTTTCCACATTTTTGCTAAAATTTCAAGCATACCCTATTTCGCCTAATTCGTGTTCAAATTGCATTTTACGTTATTTCGCCATTTTGAAAAAAGTGATTTTCAAAATTTTTTTTTTTTCTTGTTAATGTGTTCTACATTATAAGTTATACTGGGGAAACACAAAAATTGGAATTTGTTTCCACATTTTTGCTAAAATTTCAATCATACCCTATTTCGCCTAATTCGTGTTCAAATTGCATTTTACGTTATTTCGCCATTTTGAAAAAAGTGATTGCATAAATTTATTTTTTTTCTTGTTAATGTTGTTCTACATCATAAGTTCTACTGGGAAAACACAAAAAAATTGGAATTTGTTTCCACATTTTTGCTAAAATTTCAAGCATACCCTATTTCGCCTAATTTGTGTTCAAATTGCATTTTACGTTATTTCGACATTTTGAAAAAAGTGATTGCAAAAATTTTAATTTTTTTTCTTGTTAATGTGTTCTACATCATAAGTTCTACTGGGGAAACACAAAAAAATTGGAAATTTTTTTCACATTTTTGCTAAAATTTCAAGCATACCCTATTTCGCCTAATTCGTGTTCAAATTGCATTTTACGTTATTTCGCCATTTTGAAATAAGTGTATTGCAACAATTTTAATTTTTTTTTTCTTGTCAATGTGTTCTACATCATAAAATCTACAGAAAACACAAAAAATTAGAAGTTGTTTCCACATTTTGCTAAAATTTCAAGCATACCCTATTTCGCCTAATTCGTGTTCAAATTGCATTTTACGTTATTTCGCCATTTTGAAAAAGTGATTGCAAAAATTTTAACTTTTTTTCTTGTCAATGTGTTCTACATCATAAGTTTTACTTGGGAAACACAAAAAATTTGGAAATTATTTCCACATTTTTGCTAAAATTTCAAGCATACCCTATTTCGCCTAATTCGTGTTCAAATTGCATTTTACGTTATTTCGCCATTTTGAAAAAATGATTGCAAAAATTTTAATTTTTTTCTTGTTAATGTGTTCTACATCATAAGTTCTACTGGGGAAACACAAAAAAATTGGAATTTGTTTCCACATTTTTGCTAAAATTTCAAGCATACCCTATTTCGCCTAATTCGTGTTCAAATTGCATTTTACGTTATTTCGCCATTTTGAAAAAGTGATTGCAAAATTTTAATTTTTTTTTTCTTGTTAATGTGTTCTACATCATAAGTTCTACTGGGGAAACACAAAAAAAATGGAATTTGTTTCCACATTTTTGCTAAAATTTCAAGCATACCCTATTTCGCCTAATTCGTGTTCAAATTGCATTTTACGTTATTTCGCCATTTTGAAAAAAGTGATTGCAAAATTTTATTTTTTTTCTTGTCAATGAGTTCTACATCATAAGTTCTACTGGGGAAACACAAAAAAATAGGAAATTTTTTCCACATTTTTGCTAAAATTTCAAGCATATCCTATTTCGCCTAATTCGTGTTCAAATTGCATTTTACGTTATTTCGCCATTTTGAAAAAAGTGATTGCAAAATTTTAATTTTTTTTCTTGTTAATGTGTTCTACATCATAAGTTCTACTGGGGAAACACAAAAAATTGGAATTTGTTTTCACATTTTTGCTAAAATTTCAAGCATACCCTATTTCGCCTAATTCGTGTTCAAATTGCATTTTACGTTATTTCGCCATTTTGAAAAAAGTGATTGCATAATTTTTTTTTTTCTTGTTAATGTTGTTCTACATCATAAGTTCTACTGGGAAACACAAAAAATTGGAATTTGTTTCCACATTTTGCTAAAATTTCAAGCATACCCTATTTCGCCTAATTCGTGTTCAAATTGCATTTTACGTTATTTCGCCATTTTGAAATAAGTTATTGCAACAATTTTAATTTTTTTTCTTGTCAATGTGTTCTACATCATAAAATCTACAGGGGAAACACAAAAAAATTAGAAGTTGTTTCCACATTTTTGCTAAAATTTCAAGCATACCCTATTTCGCCTAATTCGTGTTCAAATTGCATTTTACGTTATTTCGCCATTTTGAAAAAAGTGATTGCAAAAATTTTAATTTTTTTCTTGTCAATGTGTTCTACATCATAAGTTTTACTTGGGAAACACAAAAATTTGGAAATTATTTCCACATTTTTGCTAAAATTTCAAGCATACCCTATTTCGCCTAATTCGTGTTCAAATTGCATTTTACGTTATTTCGCCATTTTGAAAAATGATTGCAAAAATTTTAATTTTTTTCTTCTTAATGTGTTCTACATCATAAGTTCTACTGGGGAAACACAAAAAATTGGAATCTGTTTCCACATTTTGCTAAAATTTCAAGCATACCCTATTTCGCCTAATTCGTGTTCAAATTGCATTTTACGTTATTTCGCCATTTTGAAAAAGTGATTGCAAAATTTTATTTTTTTTTTCTTGTCAATGAGTTCTACATCATAAGTTCTACTGGGGAAACACAAAAAAATAGGAATTTTTTTCCACATTTTTGCTAAAATTTCAAGCATATCCTATTTCGCCTAATTCGTTTTTTTTTTTTACGTGATACGGCCATTTTGAAACAGTCTTTTGCATAAATTTCCGATCTACACAAGTTAGATGTTGTTCTACATCATAAGTTCTACTGGGGAAACACAAAAAATTGGAATTTGTTTCCACATTTTTGCTAAAATTTCAAGCATACCCTATTTCGCCTAATTTGTGTTCAAATTGTATTTTACGTTATTTCGCCATTTTGAAAAAAGTGATTGCAAAAATTTTAATTTTTTTTTCTTGTTAATGTGTTCTACATCATAAGTTCTACTGGGGAAACACAAAAAATTGAAAATTTTTTCCACATTTTTGCTAAAATTTCAAGCATACCCTATTTCGCCTAATTCGTGATCAAATTGCATTTTACGTTATTTCGCCATTTTGAAAAAGGTTTTTGCAAAAATTTTTTTTTTTCTTGTTAATGTGTTCTACATTATAAGTTATACTGGGGAAACACAAAAAAATTGGAATTTGTTTCCACATTTTTGCTAAAATTTCAATCATACCCTATTTCGCCTAATTCGTGTTCAAATTGCATTTTACGTTATTTCGCCATTTTGAAAAAAGTGATTGCATAAATTTTAATTTTTTTTCTTGTTAATGTTGTTCTACATCATAAGTTCTACTGGGGAAACGCAAAAAAATTGGAATTTGTTTCCACATTTTTGCTAAAATTTCAAGCATACCCTATTTCGCCTAATTCGTGTTCAAATTGCATTTTACGTTATTTCGACATTTTGAAAAAAGTGATTGCAAAAATTTCAATTTTTTTCTTGTTAATGTGTTCTACATCATAAGTTCTACTGGGGAAACATAAAAAAATTGGAAATTTTTTCACATTTTGCTAAAATTTCAAGCATACCCTATTTCGCCTAATTCGTGTTCAAATTGCATTTACGTTATTTCGCCATTTTGAAATAAGTTATTGCAACAATTTTAATTTTTTTCTTGTCAATGTGTTCTACATCATAAAATCTACAGGGGAAACACAAAAAAATTGGAATTTGTTTCCACATTTTTGCTAAAATTTCAAGCATACCCTATTTCGCCTAATTCGTGTTCAAATTGCATTTTACGTTATTTCGCCATTTTGAAAAAGTGATTGCAAAATTTTTTTTTTTCTTGTCAATGTGTTCTACATCATAAGTTTTACTTGGGAAACACAAAAATTTGGAAATTATTTCCACATTTTGCTAAAATTTCAAGCATACCCTATTTCGCCTAATTCGTGTTCAAATTGCATTTTACGTTATTTCGCCATTTTGAAAAAATGATTGCAAAATTTTAATTTTTTTTTCTTGTTAATGTGTTCTACATCATAAGTTCTACTGAAACACACATTTTTTCATTTTGCTAAAATTTCAAGCATACCCTATTTCGCCTAATTCGTGTTCAAATTGCATTTTACGTTATTTCGCCATTTTGAAAAAGTGATTGCAAAAATTTTAATTTTTTTCTTGTTAATGTGTTCTACATCATAAGTTCTACTGGGGAAACACAAAAAAAATGGAATTTGTTTCCACATTTTGCTAAAATTTCAAGCATACCCTATTTCGCCTAATTCGTGTTCAAATTGCATTTTACGTTATTTCGCCATTTTGAAAAAGTGATTGCAAAAATTTTATTTTTTTTCTTGTCAATGAGTTCTACATCATAAGTTCTACTGGGGAAACACAAAAAAATAGGAAATTTTTTCCACATTTTTGCTAAAATTTCAAGCATATCCTATTTCGCCTAATTCGTGTTCAAATTGCATTTTACGTTATTTCGCCATTTTGAAAAAAGTGATTGCAAAATTTCAATTTTTTTCTTGTTAATGTGTTCTACATCATAAGTTCTACTGGGGAAACACAAAAAATTGAATTTGTTTCCACATTTTTGCTAAAATTTCAAGCATACCCTATTTCGCCTAATTCGTGTTCAAATTGCATTTTACGTTATTTCGCCATTTTGAAAAAAGTGATTGCATAATTTTTTTTTTTTCTTGTTAATGTTGTTCTACATCATAAGTTCTACTGGGGAAACACAAAAAATTGAATTTGTTTCCACATTTTGCTAAAATTTCAAGCATACCCTATTTCGCCTAATTCGTGTTCAAATTGCATTTTACGTTATTTCGCCATTTTGAAATAAGTTATTGCAACAATTTTAATTTTTTTTTTTCTTGTCAATGTGTTCTACATCATAAAATCTACAGGGGAAACACAAAAAAATTAGAAGTTGTTTCCACATTTTTGCTAAAATTTCAAGCATACCCTATTTCGCCTAATCGTGTTCAAATAGCATTTTACGTTATTTCGCCATTTTGAAAAAAGTGATTGCAAAATTTTAACTTTTTTTTTCTTGTCAATGTGTTCTACATCATAAGTTTTACTTGGGAAACACAAAAAATTTGGAAATTATTTCCACATTTTTGCTAAAATTTCAAGCATACCCTATTTCGCCTAATTCGTGTTCAAATTGCATTTTACGTTATTTCGCCATTTTGAAAAAAATGATTGCAAAAATTTTAATTTTTTTTCTTCTTAATGTGTTCTACATCATAAGTTCTACTGGGGAAACACAAAAAATTGGAATTTCTTTTCCACATTTTTTGCTAAAATTTCAAGCATACCCTATTTCGCCTAATTCGTGTTCAAATTGCATTTTACGTTATTTCGCCATTTTGAAAAAGTGATTGCAAAATTTTATTTTTTTCTTGTCAATGAGTTCTACATCATAAGTTCTACTGGGGAAACACAAAAAAATAGGAATTTTTTCCACATTTTTGCTAAAATTTCAAGCATATCCTATTTCGCCTAATTCGTGATCAAATTGCATTTTACGTTATTTCGCCATTTTGAAAAAAAAGTGATTGCAAAAATTTTATTTTTTTTCTTGTTAATGTGTTCTACATCATAAGTTCTACTGGGGAAACACAAAAAAATTGGAATTTGTTTCCACATTTTTGCTAAAATTTCAATCATACCCTATTTCGCCTAATTCGTGTTCAAATTGCATTTTACGTTATTTCGCCATTTTGAAAAAAGTGATTGCAAAAATTTTAATTTTTTTCTTGTTAATGTGTTCTACATCATAAGTTCTACTGGGGAAACACAAAAAAATTGAATTTTTTCCACATTTTTGCTAAAATTTCAATCATACCCTATTTCGCCTAATTCGTGTGTTCAAATTGCATTTTACGTTATTTCGCCATTTTGAAATAAGTGATTGCATAAATTTTAATTTTTTTTCTTGTTAAAGTGTTCTACATCATAAGTTCTACTGGGAAAACACAAAAAAATTGGATTTTGTTTCACATTTTTGCTAAAATTTCAAGCATACCCTATTTCGCCTAATTTGTGTTCAAATTGCATTTTACGTTATTTCGCTATTTTGAAAAAAAAAATCAAAAATTTCAATTTTTTTCTTGTTAATGTGTTCTACATCATAAGTTCTACTGGGGAAACACAAAAAATTGGAATTTGTTTCCACATTTTTGCTAAAATTTCAAGCATACCCTATTTCGCCTAATTCGTGTTCAAATTGCATTTTACGTTATTTCGACATTTTGAAAAAAGTGATTGCAAAAATTTTAATTTTTTTTCTTTTTCATTGTGTTCTACATCATAAGTTCTACTGGGGAAACACAAAAAATTGGAATTTGTTTCCACATTTTTGCTAAAATTTCAAGCATACCCTATTTCGCCTAATTTGTGTTCAAATTGCATTTTACGTTATTTCGCCATTTTGAAAAAAGTGATTGCAAAAATTTTAACTTTTTTTCTTGTTAATGTTTTCTACATCATAAGTTCTACTGGGGAAACACAAAAAATTGGAATTTGTTTCCACATTTTTGCTAAAATTTCAAGCATACCCTATTTCGCCTAATTCGTGTTCAAATTGCATTTTACGTTATTTCGCCATTTTGAAAAAAGTGATTGCATAATTTTTTTTTTTCTTGTTAATGTTGTTCTACATCATAAGTTCTACTGGGGAAACACAAAAAATTGGAATTTGTTTCCACATTTTGCTAAAATTTCAAGCATACCCTATTTCGCCTAATTTGTGTCCAAATTGCATTTTACGTTATTTCGCCATTTTGAAAAAAGTGATTGCAAAAATTTTAATTTTTTTCTTGTCAATGTGTTCTACATCATAAGTTCTACTGGGGAAACACAAAAAAATTGGAATTTCTTTCCACATTTTTGCTGAAATTTCAATCATACCCTATTTCGCCTAATTCGTGTTCAAATTGCATTTTACGTTATTTCGCCATTTTGAAAAAAGTGATTGCATAAATTTTAATTTTTTTTCTTGTTAATGTTGTTCTACATCATAAGTTCTACTGGGGAAACACAAAAAATTGGAATTTGTTTCACATTTTGCTAAAATTTCAAGCATACCCTATTTCGCCTAATTTGTGTTCAAATTGCATTTTACGTTATTTCGCCATTTTGAAAAAAGTGGGAATTTTTCAATGTTTGAAAAATTTTTAAATTTTGACAATTTCTCATTTGCAAATGAATTATGCCAATTTTGTAAAATGAAAAAATTCCAATTTTTTGTGTTTCCCAGTAGAACTTATGATGTAGAACATTAACAAG
>NC_092640.1:55770712-55869630 GCF_039555335.1 Amphiura filiformis | reverse complement strand
CAAGTTTGGGCCGAGTTTGGGCCCGATCGGTCGAAGTTCAAAATTTTGACCTTTGACCTTGACCTCCAATGACCTCCGATGACCTTCAAAACTACACGGTCAACATGCTTTTCCTGGCACCTACCCATGTCCCAAATATCGCATTGATGAGGCGAAGCGCGACGAAACGCATAGCCGGACAGACAGACAACGCTTATGATTATAGTATAGTGCACCTGCGGCTATGAGAGCCCAGATGCTGTGAGAGCACTGGCATGATAGCGATACTGTTTGACCCCAGATGACCTTTGAACTTGGATGACCGTGGTGCAATTTTTTTGCATGCTCCCCTCAGTCATACGAAGGATTCCACCTATCAAGTTTAATCCCAATAGGGCAAAGTTTAAATTTAGCCCCTACATGACCTTTGACCTCGGTTGACCTCAATTTTGTTTTGCGCATATATTCCCCTCATATCAAGGATTCCACCCACCAAGTTTGAGCCCGATAGGACAAAGTTTGAAATCCATGACCTTTGACCTCGGATGACCGCCATATAATGTTTTTCATGCTCCCCTCATACGAAGGATTACACCCACCAAGTTTGAGCCCGATCGGACTAAGTTTGAAATTTGACCCCTCCGTAATGACCTTTGACCTCGGTTGACCTCGATTTTATTTCGCGCATATATTCCCCTCGTGTCAAGGATTCCACCCACCAAGTTTGAGCCCGATCGGACAAAGTTTGAAATTTTGAACTTTGACCTTGACCTCCGATGACCTTCAAAACCACATGGCCAACATGCTTTTCCCGATACCTACCTATATGCGAAATTTCAGCGCGATGCGTCGAAGCACGGCGAAACGCATAGCCGGACAGACAGATAGATAGACAGATAGACAGATACAGCCCGCTTATTATTTTATTATTGTCTGTCCAAATAACTTAGACACCCGGTTTTTAGGATATATTTCGAAAAGTTTTCACTTTGGCAAAAAGTCATGAAAGAAAAGTTGCTAAACACGGTCAGACCTAACAGAAATTATTAGTAAAAAAAAAAAAAAATATTCTTCCTTGTCTACGTTTATTCAATTTTGACCGATTTACAGCAAGATATCTGGGTCCAGCCGAATATTTCTAATGACTTGAAACTTTTGATGGGATAATCTATTTACAGTAAGGGGTGTTTGATCATTGTAATCATGCATATTGATCAGTGATTCCACCCTTTTTTCTTTGATCCTTTTACTAATTCACAATAATGGCGGTCTACTCAAATGCATTCAACAAAAGCATGTTTGCAATCTACCGCGAGAGGTCGTCTCACACACATAACAAATACACTACGATCAAATAGGTTGATGACAATATTTGATTGAATGGACTGCACTGTGCCATGATTTCGGTGAAGGACACCGGTTCAAATCCTTTGTTTGGAGCCAATCAATAATTTCATGCACAACTTCTATAACTCAAAAGATGTCACAGTTGGTGCATTATAACAAATGATAGGGCAAGTTACTATGCGTCTGGAGTGTATTGTGAATTATACTCCTCGCCAATAACATCAGAACATTTATAGGGCATACAATTTGTATTTTCTTAGAATTGGGCCAAGCCAAAAGCATGCACAGAAGAAGATTCAAATACCGCGCCGAATTGTTGTAATTGGTTGAGGGACAGCTGGGATCCCTTATAGTTAATGCACTAAGAATAAATATGCCAATTAGAAACACTGTTTGCATTTTATGAACTGAATTATATTTTTCATTTTTATAAAATGTTTTTGGTGAGGAGTATAATTAATTTACTATTCATCCATTCACTATCCAAAATCACCATACCTACAAATCTGTATAATGAGACCTTCCAAAATAATGGTACCCAACTTCTACCGGATTATTTTTAAAGTGTTGAGAAAAACCTTCCAATTTCAATAGAATTTCTGGTAAACTCTCACTCAATGCTTTGAAACACAAAAATCCCGTTAGGTCTCAGCGAATGTTAACACTTTTCTTTCATGACTTTCTTTAAAAGTGGATATTTTTTCAAATAAGTAACAACAACTGGGTGTCTAAGTTAATTGGACAGACAATAGTACTATTTGTCTGTCCAAATAACTTAGACACCCGGTTTTTAGGATATATTTCGAAAAGTTTTTACTTTGGCAAAAAGTCATGAAAGAAAAGTTGCTAAACAGGGTCAGACCTAACAGAAATTATTAGTAAAGCGATGAAAAAATATTCTTCCTTGTCTACTTTTATTCAATTTTGACCGATTTACAGCAAGATATCTGGGTCCAGCCGAATATTCCTAATGACTTGAAACTTTTGATGGGATAATCTATTTACAGTAAGGGGTGTTTGAACATTGTAATCATGCATATTGATCAGTGATGCCACCCTTTTTCTTTGAACCTTTTACTAATTCACAATAATGGCGGTCTACTCAAATGCATTCAACAAAAGCATGTTTGCAATCTACCGCGAGAGGTCGTCTCACACGCATAACAAATACACTACGATCAAATAGGTTGATGACAATATTTGATTAAATGGACTGCACTGTGTCATGATTTCGGTGAAGGACACCGGTTCAAATCCTTTGTTTGGAGCCAATCAATAATTTCAGTTGGTGCATTATAACAAATGATAGGGCAAGTTACTATGCGTCTGGAGTGTATTGTGAATGTTACTCCTCACCAATAACATCAGAACATTCATAGGGCATACAATTTGTATTTTCTTGAATTGGGCCAATCCAAAAGCATGCACAGAACAAGATTCAAATACCGCGCCGAATTGTTGTAATTGGTTGAGGGACAGCTGGGATCACTGAGTTAATACACTAAGAATAAATATGCCAATTAGAAACACTGTCTGCATTTTATGAACTGAATTATATTTTTCATTTTTATAAAATGTTTTTGGTGAGGAGTATAATTAATTTACTATTCATCCATTCACTATCCAAAATCACAATACCTACAAATCTGTATAATGAGACCTTCCAAAATAGTGGTACCCAACTTCTACCGGATTAGTTTTAAAGTGTTGAAAAAAACCTTCCAATTTCAATAGAATTTCTGGTAAACTCTCACTCAATGCTTTGGAAACACAAAAATCCCGTTAGGTCTCAGCGAATGTTAACACTTTTCTTTCATGACTTTCTTTGAAAGTGGATATTTTTTCAAACAAGTAACAAAAACTGGGTGTCTAAGTTAATTGGACAGACAATAGTGCACCTGCAGCTGTGAGAGCCCTGATGCTGTGAGAGCACTGACTGACCTCAATTTTGTTTGCGCATATATATTCCCCTCGTATCGAGGATGCCACCCACCAAGTTTGAGCCCGATAGGACAAAGTTTGACATCCATGACCTTTGACCTCGGATGACCTCCATATAATGTTTTTCATGCTCCCCTCATACAAAGGATTCCAGCTACCAAGTTTGAGCCCGATCGGACAAAGTTTGAAATTTGACCCCTCCGTAATGACCTTTGACCTCGGTTGACCTCGACTTTATTTCGTGCATTATATTCCCCTCCTATCAAGGATTCCACCCATCAAGTTTGGGCCCCATCGGACAAAGTTTGAAATTTTGACCTTTGACCTTGACCTCCGATGACCTTCGAAACTACCCGGTAAACAGCGCATGTCCGGTACCCATCTATGTGTGAAATATTGGAACGATGCGTCAAAGCGCGGCTGAACGCATAGCCGGACAGACAGACAGACAGACACACAGACAACGGCTATTTTTTTAGTAGTACTACTGTAGTGCACCTGCGGCTGTGAGAGCCCTGATGCTGCGAGAGCACTTATTGGGGTATGGGCGCTTATTGGGGTATGGGCGCTTATTGGGGTGTGGGCACTTATTGGCGTATGGGCGCTTATAGAATTCATTGGCAGCAAGTTTGGGCCCGATCGGACAAAGTTTGAAATGTACAAATCATTTGCAGCAATGCATTCTGGGTAGACATTACAGTGCATTTCAAATTGGGCAGATAGCCAAAAGCTGAATGAAACCCGCTTGGGCAGCTTGAAACTTGTTGTAGATTGTCTACTGGATTCTTTTTATCCACATGCTGCTTTGTATCCACGTGGGGTATTTCCCCCATTTGACCTTTGACCTTGACCTCCGATGACCTTGAAAACCACATGGCCAACATGCTTTTCCCGATACCTATCTATATGCGAAATTTCAGCGCGATGCGTCGAAGCACGGCGAAACGCATAGCCGGACAGACAGATAGATAGACAGACAGATACAGCCCGCTTATTATTTTATTAGTATAGATAGATAGATAGATAGATAGATAGATTTCAGCAATGAATGCTGGGAAGACATTACAGCATATCCTGGAATCTATGAATGAATGACCTTGTTCACTGGCTTGGGCAGCTTGAAACTTGTTGTAGATTGGCTAGTGGATTCTTTTTATCCATGTGCACTTGCTGCTTTGTATCCACGTGGGGTATTTTCCCCCATGACCTTTGACCTTGACCTCCGATGACCTTCGAAACTACCCGGTAAACAGCGCACGCCCGATACCCATCTAGGGGAAGGTGGGGCATAACGGACCCCCGGGGCAAAATGGAACCACCTGGAAAAATAGGCCTTGGCAATACTGCCGCCTATGCAAATTATATTGAGGAACACAAGTATGGCTACGAGGATTTACAACAAAAATTTTATCTGAAACAATCCACTGACATTCGAGCAAGATCGAGTCAAAAAATTACTACCCGTCTGGTGTAAGATATGTAGATGTTTAATGCGCTGAAATTTTACTTCATTAATATCAGATTCCCAAACAATTGTGTATATTGTAAACACGAAGGTACTAGCCATGAGCTGTATTAAGTGCATGGCCTATTTGCTACGATGTATTATGCATGCAACCTATTTCTAAAAAATCGGGTATGGGGCAAAACGGAACCCTAGGTGTGGGGCATAACGGAACAGGGTTCCGTTTTGCCCCGGGCGTTTTGTCCCACAGATGGGTTCCGTTTTGCCCCAATTGGACATAAGTTGTCTTCACTCAAGGAAATGTAGGCGTTATCTAGGGGCCTACTCAAACATGGTAAACACTTCGCTGAAACATAGACATATAACTAGACCTACAGATAGAACTTACTCCACAGAGATGGTAGGCCTACTGAATATTTCTTTCTAATCAAATATTGGTCATACATATTATAGGCCTACTAGGCCTATAAGAAGTTAACCACTCACTCCACAGAGATGGTAGGCCCACTTAATATTGTAACTGAATATAGGCCTACATATAACTAGGCCTAGGGCCTACCGATGGAACAACTGATATAAGTTTGCACCCAGGGTGCCGTTTTGCCCCATAGGGGGGTTCCGTTTTGCCCCGATAGTGGGGCAAAACGGATTTATTTTTTTGAAAATATTTTTTCATTTTTATAAAAAATTGTAAGATTCAAGAATTGGTTACTGGTACATATTAAAGGTAAATACAAACTTCAACTGAACATATACTTTTTACAGTCATATTACTTATGGTGACGTCACAGAGCATCCTCAAAGTTAAGTGTTCCGTTATGCCCCACCTTCCCCTATGTGTGAAATATCGGAACGATGCGTCGAAGCGCGGCGGAACGCATAGCCGGACAGACAGACAGACAGACAGACACACAACGTCTATTATTTTAGTATAGTAGGGGAAGGTGGGGCATAACGGAACACTTAACTTTGAGGATGCTCTGTGACGTCACCATAAGTAATATGACTGTAAAAATTATATGTTCAGTTGAAGTTTGTATTTACCTTTAATATACCATTAACCAATATAACTTGAATCTTACAATTTTTATAAAATGAAGAAATATTTTCAACAAAATCCGTTTTGCCCCACTATCGGGGCAAAACGGAACCCCCCCTATGGGGCAAAACGGCACCCTGCATAGGGCCTGCACTTTGGCTCGACATTTGAAAGGGGCGTGAATTCATTTTTGGATACGCCCCTATTATAATTAGGTAATACTCGACTCACACACATTCCCTATATTAATATGTATATACATGTACCACATGTAGTCAATCTGTCTGCTTTATCTGTATTGTGCCGTTCTTAAGCAAATACGTTAAACATATAAACTTAAGCTGTGTTCACACATGCACTTATTACCGGTAATATTTTATCTAGGCTTATGTCCGATCGAATTAAATATTTCCGCTAATCCCTTAGTGCGTCCACATTTGTCGGCAATAGCGCTATACGCTGGCGAAGTTACGTAATAATCGGATTAAGTACCATAGCAATAGGTGAATCATGCTGATTAGTTGCACCTGTAAGATTAGTATCTTTGAAAAGACCGGTATTGTATTCAATCTATGATTGCAGACATACAGGTGATGAGTGCAACCTGCTTGTAGTACAGCGCGAAATGTTCAAAATTGTTTTCACCTATTGCTATGGTAATTAATCCGATAAATGACGTAACTTCGCCAGCGTATGCCCGACGTGTTATGTCCGTTAAAGCCTATTACCGGTCATAAATCCCTTCCGTTTCTACATGAGCATCATCAGAAAATTTAACCCGATTTTAAATGTTTTCACTGAAAATTCACTTTCAATAAACGCCCCTCTTTAGAACAAATTACAGACAATGCGGTAGGTATGTCATGTAAGAAAAATGCAAATTCAAAGGTTCCAAAATTAAGACCAATTTTGTATTTATGTAGGTATTGTTGTTGTTGTTGTTGTTGTTGTTGTTGTTGTTGTTGTTGTTGTTGTTGTTGTTGTTGTTGTTGTTGTTGTTGTTGTTGTTGTTGTTGTTGTTGTTGTTGTTGTTGTTGTTGTTGTTGTTGTTGTTGTTGTTGTTGTTGTTGTTGTTGTTGTTGTTATTATTATTATTATTATTATTATTATTATTATTATTATTTTAGTTTGACAAAGTAGTCCCATTTTACAGTAGACTTAGCTCTATATCGCATTTTATACATGTAGGCCCTACTATGGTGGACATCTTTGAAAAATTGACAAAAATAAAAAAAATTACACTGACTCCCATCATCATGCTATTTTTTTCTTGGGGGGTCCCAAATTTACAAAACGTCGGCTTCAATAAAATTGCGACCTCCCCTATTTCGGCAGCAAATATTTTATGACCCCCCACCGTTTACACCCCCCCCCAAAGGCATCAGTCTTTTTGAATAAAATAAACACACTATCTGTAGTCATGCTGTGTTGTGACTCCCTCCATTTTGGTCATCAAAATATTTTATGACACCCCCTATTTTTCTTTCCGTATATATTTGGGACCCCCTAATCATCTTATAAAATGCAATTGCATGCCTTTCTGTTATCATGCTTATGGCTTAATAAATTTCATCTCCATCTACATCCAGAGCCATACTGCCCCCCCCTGAACCCTCTGGGGTTAACATTTGCTACCCCCCCAAACTCGTGTAGGTTATCCCAATAAGGATGGTCAATTGCTCCTGCGCCTGAATTTTTCACCCGATCATGGAGGGTGCGATGGAGAGTTTTCAGTGCCTTTATCACTACAGGTATCTGCTCCCCGACCGTATCGGGACCCCCCCCCCTTGTCATGTAATAGCGTAGCTATCTCCTCCCAAAGCTTTTTTTTATCCCAGAAATACTCTCCGTGTCTCTCCAAATTTTGAGTATAGCCAATGTTTCCTTGTCATTCCAATTGACCACTCTATGGAAACGGGAAATCACAAGCAGCAAATAAAAAAAGAAGCTAAAAGGGAAATGTAAGAAAGAACAGATTTTAATGTTCATTTTCAATGATTCTACCTGTTCAGTAATTCTTCTTGTTATAGTGAACGCTCCCATTTACTCATCTAACGGTGATGTCCGAAAAAAATAATCGCATCCCCAGGCCTTGCCGTTTGAGGCGAGCGATCGCTCTCGCTCGCCGCCGCTCGCCCAAACTCGAATTTTAGTGAGCGATTTTCCACTCGCCATAGACACTAAATATTACTCGCTGCGAATCTCCCAAAATCAGCCACTAAATCAGCCATTTCAGTATTTAATCGATGCTGTACTCCCTCCAAGCGTAGAAAGTGAAAAATGTTAGCGCGCTTCGCGCGCATTTCAACATAAATGTACATAAATACCGTGTCAAGATAGAAACTCTACTTGATTATTTCCTAAATAAGTGATATTTGTGAAAATTCGACCACTCGCCTACAATCATGCTAGCGAGTGATTAACCACTCGCCTTTAAAATCTAAACGGCAAGGCCTGCATCCCGCTAGTTTATATTAATATTTGCAGCTGCAGCCATAAATTACTCTGCTTAAAATTTTGATATAGGCCTACTCACAATTACATCCGACAGCCCAATAGTGCTGCGTGTCCACACGTAATTACTATTACCGGACGTAACGTTTCGATCGGTCTTAACAGCTCTTAACTCTGGTCATCTTCAGCCTTAAATTGTCGGATTTAAAGCACATTACGTCGGATATAGTAATTGTTTTTATATCCGACGCTCATTCACACTGCCACTTATATCCGATACTATTACCGACGTAATTTAAGTCCGGTAATAGTCCGACTGTGTGAACACGACGAGTCGGCAATAACTCTATGTCCGACGTGTTTATATCCGAGCTATTACTGGTCATAACTAACCGGAAATGGTCAGCAGAGCTAATGTCTCCTTCTCTTGCCAGTTCATTCCTCTATTGCGTTTGATATTCGCACCTGCATCCATGATGATTTTGTTTTATCTCTCACTGGTCACACTATTTATACTCTGCTTCAAATCAGTTGCGCGAGTGATTTAATTTAACCCGGAAGTGTTCTTCACGCTGAATCACGCAGAAAGGTGAAAGGTCACAGTTATATCCGACAGCCCAAAAGCGCTGTTCAGTGTTCACACGTAATTACTATTACCGATCGTAACGTTTCGATCGGTCTTAACAGCTCTTAACCCTGGTCATCTTCGGATTTAAATTGTCGGATTTAAACCACATTACGTCGGATATAGTTATATCCGACGCTCATTCACACTGCCACTTATACCCGATACTATTACCGACGTAATTTAAGTCCGGTATTAAGTGGTTTAAGTCTGACTGTGTGAACAAGGCTATATAAACATAAAAATACGTTAAACACGTTAAACACGATTTCATCAAACATTATAACAATAGCTCTTTTACAGTGTGCAATCATCCCGGGCAATAATTGGGCAATAATAGAGGATGTGCGTGAAATTATTGATTGGCTCCATACAAAGGAATTGAACCGGTGTCCTTCACCGGTGTCCTTCACCGTAATCATGGCACAATGCAGTGCATTCAATCAAACGTTGTCGTCAACCTATTTGATCGTATTTGTGACTCCTCGCCACAACTGAGCCCGGATGTCGCCAATCATCATTTTTGAGATATTCAACCAAAATATTCTGCTTGAAATTAGCTTTAAAATGATGTATATCATGTCTATAGTACTTGACATTTAAGTAGTGAAAAATCAATAAAACAGTCAGTAAATCCTTTCTTTCCTATTGTTTATTGTTAAGTTCGATGGAGCATATCTCAATAGTGGCACTGGCGACATCCGGGCTCAGTTGTGGCGAGGAGTCACATTTGTGCATTTGTTATGTGTGTGAGACGAGCTGTCGCGGTAGATTGCAATAGCTTGTAATCATGCTTTTGTTGAATGAATTTGAGTAGGGGCCTACTCCGCCATATTTACGGTATGATACGTCATAATCTAGGTGATTATTTGCATTGGATGTCTTGAATACGCTGGCGAGGTTGTGTAATAATCGGATTAATGCTATAACAGTAGGTGAATACAAGTTTTGAATATATCGCGTTGCAAAGCCCCATTCAGTGATCTTAACGAAAGTAAAAAAAAAATCAAATTGTTACTTTTATAAAAAAATTTAATGAAAAAAATTGACACAAAACCCAAGAAAACGGCAGTATTGACGAAGTTGAAGCCCCATTCAAATACATGTAGCTAATTGATATATACTGTCAGTATATAAATTACAGATTCACGTAAATGCATTATTTTTGTCTTAAATAGGCCTACACGGCTTAGGGCTGAACCACTAGCAGAAGACACCAAGTTGATGTTTTATGACCTTTGACATTCTTTTGTGGAGAGTGACATGGTCAGTTCAATTCACGCCGAGTGTCCTTGACAGGTTTAACTCTGCTTCGGTGGTCATGAAAGAATTCAAAAGATAACCTCTGCCCCAACAATCCCAAGCAATTGTCTGAAACTGCTCTTCGGATGATGTATCATAAGAACTCAGTCGTCAAATGATGATAGTCATATAATGACCAAAAGATTATTACTGACTATATCATTGAAGACTGAGTTCCGCAGTCTTGTACAAAATCTGAATTTTGATGATTTTTACGATCCCGATCGTCCGGATGAAAAAAAATCACTGAATGGGCCGTTAGTTCACTCATATCCTTACACTGGCAATATGGATCAAAGAAAAATAAAGAAAAAAAATAAAGAAAACAAGAAAAAAAAGACAAAGAAAAGAAACAATAAAAGAAAAACAAATATGAAAAGTTCGAACAATATTTGGTTTATAAAATTAATGTGACCGTGATGAGGCTCGAACTCACCACCTTCCGTTTAAAGTTCGAAGCGCTAGTGTACCAAATTCTGATGCCTTACCAAGTGAGCTGTGCTTCTGAGATACGAAATAAAAATAAAATAATACACTGTATACCTGCTTGTGTCGGTAATTGATTTGCTCAAATTCCATAATGGTACAGTGCAACAGAGCAAAAATGCCCAAAATTTAAAAGCTATTATAATTTATGACCACTATACACTACACATAAAAATACTAATACAAGGGAATTTCAACGTAAGAATCCAAACAATTAAGTACCAACATGCACAGCTTTGTCCTTATATCACATTTGGGTTTTTAACAAAATGTTATCAAACTTCTACTGTGATTGGCAGCTCTTTGATAGCTGATCATGGCCATCCATTCAGCAAGTGGCTACTAACGGACCTTGACAGGCTTGAATGAGCACTGTCATCTGCTACAAAACCATAATGCTACAGCTACAGGGAGCACAGTACTTTGACAATGGAGTGAAAGACTATTATTATTGATTAGGCGCGGATTTTAAAAGTACAGCTCCTATGCGTGTATAGCAAAAAAATTGGAATAGAATGTTTGGAATCATGTAACTAAAGTACTAAATGCATTCTGCAAAATGCGCTCTGACCAATTTATAAAGCATTTCATTAGCTTTAATTTGACATATTGTTTGACATATTTGGAATTATGGTAAATCATTAAATAAAATATTTATTAATTAATCAATTATGTCAATTAATTAAAAATTTAATGCAAATATGCATGTTTTCTCTGACAGAATTGTAGGATTTGACAAGAGCCATCTTTCTTGTAAGTTTGATTCTTATAACATACCGGTATCGTATTGCGTCCCGTTATAAAAAAAAAAAAAAAATACGCGTGCAGGACACACATACGCACACACACCCAGAGGATCGTACCGTTTTACAATCGTATAACATTCATTGGCGCTAGTAGTAGTAAATTTCAATTTTCTTTGCTTTACCTCACTTGTTCTGCCCAAAATTAAAAGGGGACATATCTAGCTGACAGTAAAAGCTTACATTTTATGGAAATTATGTTTAACTATTTGCTTAAACAGCACAAAACAGATAAAGCAGACAAATTTACTATACATAGGCCTATACATGTATGGTATCATGCCAGGGACTGTTTAAGAATATAACATTAGATTTATGATATTTACTTCGAGGACTGTTATATATCAAAAATGTGAAAAATATCAAATTTTAATAATTTGTCATAAAATTTGTATTATATCGTGAATTTCAAACAATGAAATTTATTTGATATCAGAAAGACATTCTTCGTATTCAGAATGCAATTCGATATGTCTGATGTGCTCTCATGTCCCACAAAAATACTATCGAAACGCTCAAAACGCTCATTCCAGATCCCTTAATTTGGTTAATTTTCTTTTCTTGTTTTCTTTCTTTATTTTTCTTTGATTTATATTGCCAGGGTAATATAAGGAGAGGGAACGAAAGGCCCATTCAGTGATTTTTTTTTTTTTTCCATCCCGACGATCGTAAAAATCATCAAAATTTTGGACATTATTATGACTATCATTTGAGGACTGAGTTCGTATGATCCGAGGAGCAGTTTCAGACAATTGCTTGGGATTATTGGGGCAGAGGTTATCTTTTGAATTCTTTCATGACCACTGAAGCATAGTCAAACCTGTCAAGGACACTCGGCGTGAATTGAAAGACCATGTCACTCGCCACAAAAGAATGTCAAAGGTCATAAAACACCACTTTTGTGTCTTCTGCTATCTAAAGGCCTATGGCTGATTTTGTACCTTTCGTCATTGTCATAGATGTGCTAACATACTCGTAGCTTGCTAGTGCAGTGGTTCAGCCGAAAACCGTGTGTCTAAGACAAAAAATAATGCATTTACGTGAGTCTGTAATTTATATACCGGTACTGACAGTATATAAATTAGCTAGGCCTACATGTATTTGAATGGGGCTTCAACTTCGTCAATACTGTCGTTTTCCTGTTTTGTTTTTTTGCCATTTGTTTTCATCAAAAAATTTATAAACGTAACAATTTGATTTTTTTTTCACTTTCGCTGGGATCACTGAATGGGACTTTATAGCGCGGATTATTCAAAACTTGTTTTTACCTACTGCTATATAGTATTAATCCGATTATTACATACCTTTGCCAGCGTATTCAAGACATAGGTTATGTAGGGATAAACTGTACATGGGTATAGAAGCCCTGCATGCTTTTATCGATTGGCTCCAAACAAAGGATTTGAACCGGTGTCCTTCACCGTAATCACGGCGCCGTAGCCTACAGTCCATTCAATCAAATGTTGTCAGTGTGCGAGACGAACGATGTATAAATCTGGAGGTCACATCATCACTTGTATCATGCTTATTGTAAAAAGTTTGTCCAATGCATATACTGTGTGTATTGTTCCCGGGTATTGTCAATACAGTCAAGCAAACAGGTATTATATTTTGAAAAGGCCGCTATAGTATATTCACAGGGGTGTCTTGAATGGCCAATCATATGGGACATAATCAAATTGCAGTGACTGCTTCCTTTGTTACCACATGTCAGTCATCTTGTGATTATTGGACCATGTAAACCTGCAAAAAACGAGCCAAAGTGCAGGCCCTATGGGTGCAAACTTATATCAGTTGTTCCATCGGTAGGCCCTAGGCCTAGTTATATGTAGGCCTATATTCAGTTACAATATTAAGTGGGCCTACCATCTCTGTGGAGTGAGTGGTTAACTTCTTATAGGCCTAGTAGGCCTATAATATGTATGACCAATATTTGATTAGAAAGAAATATTCAGTAGGCCTACCATCTCTGTGGAGTAAATGGTTAAATTTTAATCATTAATTCTATCTGTAGGTCTAGTTATATGTCTATGTTTCAGCGAAGTGTTAAACATGTTCGAGTAGGCCCCAAGATAACGCCTACATTTCCTTGAGTGAAGACAAGTTATGTCCAATTGGGGCAAAACGGAACCCATCTGTGGGACAAAACGCCCGGGGCAAAACGGAACCCTGTTCCGTTATGCCCCACACCTAGGGTTCCGTTTTGCCCCATACCCGATTTTTTAGAAATAGGTTGCATGCATAATACATCGTAGCATATAGGCCATGCACTTAATACAGCTCATGGCTAGTACCTTCGTGTTTACAATATGCACAATCATTTGGGAATCCGATATTAATGAAGTAAAATTTCAGCGCATTAAACATCTACATATCTTACACCAGACGGGTAGTAATTTTTTGACTCGATCTTGCTCGAATGTCAGTGAATTGTTTCAGATAAAATTGTTGTTGTAAATCCTCGTAGCCATACTCGTGTTCCTCAATATAATTTGCATAGACGGCAGTATTGCCAAGGCCTATTTTTCCAGGTGGTTCCGTTTTGCCCCGGGGGTCCGTTATGCCCCACCTTCCCCTAGATCAGTTCGGGGGCACTGCTAATTCAAAGACGTCTCTGATATCAAAGACTCTTCAGTGCCGAGACACCTGGCAGTATCATAATTCAGAGACGTCTCATAAATTACATACTCCCTAGTCTCAAAACCCAGCCGCAAACGATATTAGTAAATGTTGGTGAACGTGAACCGGCGCAGCGGGAATAATTTTGCGAGTAGGCCTAATCAGGGTTATAGCTAGCCCAAGTTGAGTATTTTACTATCCAATTCATGAATTAAAGCGCAGACTCGGGGTACACTCTTTATAGTAAACATAAAAATCAGGGAATGCAAAAAAAATTTGTTGTTCTTTTTCATAACTTGAGCTTAAATGTTGCAGAATAACTTTTCTTCCTCGACGACATTTGGCAAACTTTCAATTCTCCGTACACATCAAAACTCAACATGTGGTGATGAATGCACCAAACTTCTACATAGAGTATTATACTTGAACTTCAACATTATATGGGAGTAGTAAATTAATTGTTCAGGCCCCGACTCATGGAAACAATTTCAACCAATACCAAGAAGAAACTAGAAGCATTTTTATTCACTATTTCATCATTTTATTTCCTAAAATTATTATCATCGTTATTATTTACAGGGCGTTTCTAGATTCCGAGACCGCCGGGGGCTGAACTGAACAAAATTTCAAAATGTTGAACATCGGCGCGGCAGCGCCGCTAGGGTTGTCTGAGGGCGATGTGCCCCTCACCCCTCCGAATTAGACAATTTGTTTCAATGTGAAGGCCCAATGGAGCCATTTGGTGCAACATGTTTATTGGTTATTTTCGGAACATATAGTAGGGGAGACCGGGGATGGACGTTACAAAATTTACATTTTGTCCTATATAATTCCAATGAAAGAACTAAAACACTCTATCTTGGGTCTGTGGTTAGCCCATTATGTTGACTAAAATTTGGGGCATACAAAACATGAAAACATCAAACAACTAATTAACTACTAATTAATTAATGAAGGTAATTTTTTGTAACAACTTACCCCGCATACCGGGTAAGTTGTTACACCATGTGGGGTAAGTTGTTACAATTTTACAAAATTTTATGGACCTTTTATAGGCCTTTAGAAGCATTTAGATCATTTTTATTCTATCATAAGTTCATTTATATAATATAACTATGCTGCTCTGACATTATGGTCAGCCGCTGCAACTCGCAAAGAATAACCATATTCCAACATACAGCAGCTTCCATTACATTAAGATGTGTTTTCCCCCTCTCTGTCTTCCTTTTCCAGGTTCTTGACATCATTAACAGTAGAACAATTACAGGTGTAGGCAAAGCAAAATATACAGTAGACATATGGAATATTTTACTTAAAAAATGAAACAAAATTTAGTTCAACACATGCAAAATGTAATTGGGGTAGGTTGTTACATGGGGTAGGTTGTTACAGTGTAACAACTATCCCCATAGGGAGTTTTACACACATAAGCCATTATAGCACAACCCTGAGGCAGAATTACAGGTCATGACTCGGGGATATATTAGCGACCTACATATACTATATTAACCATAACAAGTTAGCATTATTCACCTCCAGTTGTTAGAGCTATTACAATATTACAGTTTTGTCAGAAAGTTACTAGGATAGGACAAAAAAGGTGTTTTTTTTCTTTTCAGTAGAACAATGGAGAAAGCTCGCGATTGGCAGTATACCCCAGTGATGTGTAGGCAACATATGGATGTCAGTTAGCATGCTCTCTCTTATTCCAGCTTGGCACACTGAGAGGTGTAACAACTTCCCCCTGTAACTTCCATCCCCGGTCTCCCCTACTTTTTACAGATTTCCAACTGACCCGCAAATTTTAGTTTTAAATGAATACGTGTGCTCAATAACTCCTACAATTCAGCCTAAGTGTAGCCTTTTTGTTTTAACGCAAGGGTGCTTGTGGGGGATATGCTATAATAGGCTTATAGGCATATATTTATGAATGATAGGCCTGTAATTCATACAAATTTCCTGCGGACCTGACTTCTGGGCCGCAAATGTTATGGGTATGAACCTACTCAATTAGGCCTATATCATATGGATACTTGCAAGTTAGCCTTTTCTTTTTGACGGAGGAGAAGGGTACCTGAGGGGGATGTGCTCCCTCAGAAGTTGGGGAAATTTCACAAAATTAATGAAAGGCACAATAAAGTCATTTTGTGTAAAAGTTTACACTTATTTATTGGTATTATTTTCGGCATAATAGATTTCAACGGACCCGAGTTGTGAGGGGGGATATTATCCTCAAACTAAAAACATTTTACATTAGGCCCCTATAGGCTATTATTAACTTATTTTTCCGACCATCATGATTAAGCATAGGCCATATCATCATGTCATGATAATGCATAATATGTATTTTAGAACGGATTTCCAGTGGATGCGATTTCCGTGTCACAAATTTCAAGCGTGAACATATTTATGATGCACAATGAATCAGAACGTATACTCTTCTTCTTTACTTCCTTGTTTTCTATCCACTTTTCTGCCTTTCTTTTGCCTAAAAATGCCCGGACATTGAAATGAGGCTAGGTGGCTGTGGCAAAACAAAATTTTCATCCCAGTTTTGCTAATATTTTGTGCCGATTTTTGTAACATTTTCGTCCCGGTAATGGTATTATTTTATATTTGTTTTCAGTTTTCGGGATATTTCTTTCAATTTTTGGGAAATTAGACCGAAAAAGTAGGCCTTTTCCTTTTCCCTCCCTTTTCCACCCCTTCGATTTTTTAGGGGGCACTGTCTAGGCCTATAAACCTTACTGCCCCACTGGCTTTGCCCAGGCCCGTACGAAGGGGGAGGGGCGTGCGGTGTGGCAAAAGAAAACAAATAGGTTTTTTATGCTTTTTTAGTCAAATAAGTCCAAAGTTTTGGGTAGAAGGTCCACTTTTACAAAATCGCACCACCCCCTGGAAAAAGGTCCACCTTTAAAATCAGCACCCCTAAAAGAAATACTGCGTACGGGCCTGGCTATGCCACTTCTCTGTCACTCCCATCCCCTTCCCTCCCTCTCTTCCCTCTCTTTTTTCTGCCTCCCTCTTTTTTTAAGACCCCGGGGCTGCAGGCCCCAAAGCCCCACCTCCTGGGCACGCGCGGTTTACCGTAATTTGTTGATCTATTTTGAGCCACCTGATCATAACATAACCCCACCCCTATTAATAAATATTTATCCGAATTCATCCCCATGTACGTGTGCAAGAAGAGTCAGGCCACGAGGTTAGGCCTGAACGATTCCATAGGGGCCTACCATTTTTCCCCCAAGTCGTTTTTGAACATATTTTTGAAAAGGTGCCGCCAGCGTGCCGCCACAATGCGTGCAAAATATCGCTCCCCTCCGGATCCCCCCTCGTTGACTGGCAAAAAATTCCTTGTCCCCACATTGTTTTCCTTGCCAAAATATTCACCCCTTCCCCGTGAATTAGGATTTTTTTTACTTCAAAACGTTGGATTTGGGCCGTAAATGGCTCGATTTTGCAATCTAAGTATTTTCTGAGACCATTTGTCAGAATTTGCACAGATAGATATGATGTTTGCACAGATAGATATTTGCTAAACATAGGAAAGCATATTCTGATACATTCACCTTCGTGCCGAATTGCTGCATCTAGCGCCAAACTGACAAAAAAGCACGACGTATGTGATATCACAGACCCCCGTATGTGAAATCACTGACCCGTCTTTGATATCAGAGACGTCTTTGAATTAGCAGTGCCCCCGAACTGAGATAGATAGTTAGATAGATAGATTTAATATAAACATTTAAACATTATTTTCTGTAAAATGTTTTGTGTTTGCTGGGTTCATAATAAGTTCAATATAATTATCATCATAATTATTATAACTACAGGGGTATTGTAAAATTAAAATGGAAACAAATCAGTTTAGTTCTACCATTTATTCACTCTATGCAAAACCTATATACACATGTACAAAAATTATAATTACTTATAGTAGTATGAATGAACACAAGTAAATAATTAACATTCTGAGGCATCAGGTCTTTTTAAACTCAATTTAAATTCACACAGTGAATTTTCAATTTGTAATTTGTTTTAGGGAACAACCCATAAGATTAATGTCATAACAAAAGTGCCTTCGTTAGGACCCTGACCCCTCTCTGAAACACAAGTGTGAAATGTTGGAAATTCCAACCCGAAAGATCCACTTTGACCAATATTTTATGTCACTTATTATATTCATTTTTAACTCCATAATAAAGATGTATTTCCCATAAACCACAACTTACAATTGATTTTGATGATGCATTGAAAACCTTTGAAACATAACCCCAGGGGCAGGGGCATGTTAACATGCAAGCACGCAGTTCACCAATACATCCCTTCCATATAACATGCTTTATAACACATTTTCCCACTTAATAAAACATTTGCCTAATTTTTTCCCCCTACAAATGTTAGTTTTCGCCATGCCTTTTAATTTTTATTTCAAGTATCTTATATTTAGAGAATAAAGGTATTGTTTTTAGCCACTGTCGTGCACCTATCGTCTCATATAACACGGGCGACATCATTATTTTAAGTAAAACAATGAGGCGAGGCGAGGCAAAAATAATGATGTCACGTGTTATATGAGACGATAGATGCATGACAGCAGCTAAAAACAATACCTTTATTCTAATATCACCCCCTGTGGGGACCAAAATAGGATGTAAAATGAAAAAAAAAAATGGTTTACCCCTCCCCTTTAAGTTACTGAGGTAGCACACAATATTGGGTAATGAACTTATTCATATTAGCACACTATTCAAAATCAAATAGTGACTTGCCTGTGTTAAGGAATCGGATAGCAACGATTGCAAAGTATTTTTGTGGGACATGACAGCACAGCTTGGATTTTTTCCAGGGGGGGGGGGGCAAGCCTGTATGGGGCAGGGGCCCAAATAGACAATTTTGCCAGGCTTATTGATAATAATCATATGGTATTGCATATCATATGGATTCCAATATCTCTCTTTCCCTCCTCTCCCTCTCTCTTTTTTCCTATCTCTCCCTCCTTTTCCTTGCACTAGGGGGCGGGGGCCTAAATAGGCAATTTTTGCTGGGGCGATCCCCACTTCCCCCCCCCCCAGCATCAGACAGATCAAATTGCATTCTGAATACGAGGAATGTCCTTCTGATATCAAATAATTTTATGGCCAATTGATATTTTTAAATGTTAAAACATTCCTGAAAGTGAACTTTATAAATCTAATGATATATACTTTAAGTGTATAAGGCTGGGAGGAAAAGACGAACATCAATTTTGACCTTTTGTACTGAAAATATAACATTTTTTCCCCAAAAGACCTAAAAAACTTTAGGTATATCTCTAATACCAAAAGGGATTTTGTTAAATTGCGAATTTCAAAAAATCAAAATTATTTCATCATATCATATCATATTAAATCATATCATCAGCACATTCCTTGTATTCAGAATGCAATTTGGTGTGTCTGATGTGCTCTCAGGTCCCACAAAAATACTGTGCAAATGTGCTATCCGACTCCTCAATGAGGTACTGAGATTTTGTTTGAAGTATTGAACAATTTACAAGGATAAATTGGAATACAGTACTCATAATGGGATTGCAAGAATATTGTGTGACAGCTGACAAAGTCAATTGTGAAGCCCAAATCTTATTACCCTGAGAAGGGCAAATTTTGTGGAGCATCGTGGAATTTCACGCCACAACAATTGTTGGGCCCTGCTCGTAACTCCAGCTTTGTGCCATTGGCTTTAGCCCTGGTTTCATGGTTTACAATGTATATATCATTCAAGGATTTAGCTAGGATCCAAAAACTGCCCATACAACCAACAAATTTCACGACATCAAAATGGCTACTGTTCTACACGATCCAACTGCAATAATACATCAGAAATTGCCTTCTTATAGACATTTAGAGGCCTTAAATTATTTATTTTACACAAATTTACACCTTTAAAGTAAATTTAAATAAATTTGTTTCATATGGGAATTTTACCAGACAGGTTATGGGGATGACCTGGGCATTTTTAGGCTAGCAGTCCAAGTTTGCAATAGCCCATGAAGAACATGAGTGGATGGGTCACTGGTTAACCCCATGAGAACTACCTGCCTATTGGTCGAAAAGAAGTTTTCATTATCAATTGGACCAATCAGCGACATTGTTAGAATAATTTAACCGTACAAAAAATTGGGGTGCTTTATTTGCAAAGCTCCATTCTGATTGGTGATTAAAGTGAAGATATAATGTAATTGACCAATCAGTGGCAATGTTAGTTCGGCAGGTAGTGCTCAGGGGGTTAAGCCCTTGATATCACACTATATCATTTGATATAAATAAGCTCATACTGCCATTTCCATGGTAATTTTTGGGTGTGGTTTGTAATCTTCTAGTATAAAGTCTTCAAACTTAAAGTCATCAATATTCTCAACTTTCCTCTTGAATTTCAGTGTCGGGAAAGGTTTTGGTGTCCTCTTCAACTGTAAGAGAATAAAAAAAAAACATTTGTTGTAAAATCTTAATACACATTTGGTTGACTGTAGAATTATTTTTGGAGTGGCTAATAATAATGTTTGAGCTTTATCAACAAAACATTTCACACAAAATACTTTGTAACAAGACCAACTTGATCTCATTGAACTATAAAGACTTCCAAAATGTCTGCACCTTAAGGTGGTACCACACCCCTGATAACTTTTGTGACTAATTTTGCATTTTTCTCAGAAAATAACTACACACTGGTAAGAGAAGTTATGTATATTATAGGGGCAAGGAATCCAATTACTTCACTGAAATTTCAGTGATTCAAGACTTGTGGTTCATTATATATGTTACGAAATGAGGTACATTCTAGTGGTACCTCTTCTTATCATAAATAATGTACTGCTTGTCTTGAGTCACTGACATTCCAGTGTATTCCTTGCCTGGATTCCTTGCCCCTATAATATATACACAACTTTTGTTACCAGTGTGTTATTATTTTGAGAGAAAAATGCAAAAATAGTCACAAATTTATGAAGGGGTAAAGTACCCCCTAAGCCTCATGAATAATGGGCCATTCCATTTAAAATCCACACTACCCCAGATTTTAGAAATACCTTCGGTATGAATTTCAAATGGAATGAACACAGGCATTTTGAATTTCATACACCCTCTGAGAAATTCCCACAGAATTAGAGGAGAACCGGGATGTACCGCCATCTTGATACAGGCATGGAGCAAAAATTGGGGGTATTCGTTTTCCCTCGGAATGCGCTCGAGGCATTCGATTTCGTTGTCATGCAAGTGCGACATGGATGACGGGCGCATTTGAGGCGAACTTGATGCGACCTGCACGCGAGTACCAAGATGCTTCAGATGAGACGCAGAATTGTTTTTGTTCGTCTCCGCGCACCATCGGCAAGAACCCGAATATCCCCCAATTTTCTCCCCATTGCTGACGAAGCGATTGTACATGGCGGTATAGGGAGTCCAGTTTCTCCTTCTCTAATTCTGTGAATCTTCCATAGAGGGAGGGTGAGTTTCAAATGGAGCTGCTAATGTGTTCATTCCATTTGAAATTCATATTCCAAAATCTTCCACATTTTCCCATATTTGTGGTTTTGACATTGCTAAACTCCTAGTCACCTGGTAAATATACTTAATGCTTTCTGCAGGGATGTAAATGGGTAACATATCTATTTCTTGAAAATCCTAAAAAGGTTTTTTGGCTCTTTTTATGACGAATTATCATCATCCAATTCTGGATTATTTTTAGGAGGTGGGGGAAAATGTCCGAAAGATTTACATCCCTGTTTCTATGCTAGCCATAGGCTTCAACATAAAAGGTCAAACTTTTTAACATATTTTCTCAAAATTTCAACAGGTTTTCTAGAACCATTATGTGTGTATAAGGGACCCCAGCTTACATGATTTTAAGTGGGTCTATATGATTGAGGTAGATGTGGGCATCACCAATGGTGTGTACAAAGTCTCCTGGTTTAAGTCCAGTGATCTCAGCAATCATGTATGTCAGTAATGAATAGCTGGCTTACCTGCTCTTTAAGTGGGTCTATATGATTGAGGTAGGCGTGGGCATCACCAATGGTGTGTACAAAGTCTTCTGGTTTGAGTCCAGTGATCTCAGCAATCATGTATGTCAGTAATGAATAACTGGCTTACCTGCTCTTTAAGTGGGTCTATATGATTGAGGTAGACGTGGGCATCACCAATGGTATGTAAAAAGTCTCCTGGTTTAAGTCCAGTGATCTCAGCAATCATGTATGTCAGTAATGAATAACTGGCTTACCTGCTCTTTAAGTGGGTCTGTATAATTGAGGTAGACGTGGGCATCACCAATGGTATGTACAAAGTCTCCTGGTTTGAGTCCAGTGATCTCAGCAATCATGTATGTCAGTAATGAATAACTGGCTTACCTGCTCTTTAAGTGGGTCTATATGATTGAGGTAGACGTGGGCATCACCAATGGTGTGTACAAAGTCTTCTGGTTTGAGTCCAGTGATCTCAGCAATCATGTATGTCAGTAATGAATAACTGGCTTACCTGCTCTTTAAGTGGGTCTATATGATTGAGGTAGGCGTGGGCATCACCAATGGTATGTACAAAGTCTCCTGGTTTGAGTCCAGTGATCTCAGCAATCATATATGTCAGTAATGAATAGCTGGCAATGTTGAATGGTACTCCAAGACCCTGAAATGCACCGTAAACAATAAACGAGTGAATAAAAAATTTAAAAAAGCACCTCATTATTTAAAAAAGCCTATACCGGTACCTATAGATACATTATGTATCCGATTTGTCTTCGCTTTATAAATGAACCAAGACCTCACAATTTGGCTCCTTTAAATTAGAGCAATGATGACGACCATTCAGGCCAATCACACATGTGTCTTGGCATCTTCACGGTGCCTGCCCCCCCCCACCTTAAATTTGAACATTGATGATGCATGACCACCCATTACAGGATGATGAAACATAGATGATCTTCAATATTGGTCTTTTTAATTGACAACTTTTCTTGTAGCATCAGATGTGATGGTAGGTCTACATAGTTCATAAACGTCAAAACAGCAATACTACATGGTTAGAAGGCAGGGTCTTAGCTAGAAATGGAGAGTTGCCCGTCATTTGAATAAAATTGCCTGTCCTAATTTGACCTTTAAAACATTTACCAGACATCTATAGCCCACTGGAGGTTCAAAGAGTTCAAATATGTGTTGATATGGCCTTGTTCTACAAATTGGGTCTACTAACAAGGTCAATTAGCTTCTCAAAACATACAATTTATAATATAGCATCTGTCAAAGGCATTAATTTTGCCCATCCCAGGAGCAAACTCACCGTCTAAAATGACAGCCAGACGGGTGGCTAGCTAAGACCCTGTTAGAGGGGAAATAGGGCAAACTATATTCCCCGAGGTAAAGGCTAAAGAGTGAGGGGTGATATGCCTGTAGCAGCCCTTGAATTAACCCACGGCACCCATGGCATTTTGCCGTGGGTGCCCATCCCCACTGCCGTAATGCCCTCAAAAATATGTCCTTTGCCCAAGGCAGTCACTTGCCGTGCCCTCTAATGAAGTTGCGGTCGGTGCCCCAGCCCTGCCCCTTCATTATAAACTCATCTATCTATGTTTGTGTGTGTTTTCTTCACTGTTGAGCAATTGCCTATAGGTGCCCTTCTCAAATTTTCAACAGTTGCCATGATGCCCTCTTGAAATATTACAAACTGCCGTGCTGCCTTGCCTTTTCAGTGAAAATCCTAGGCAATTATCAACTTGCCCTAAAAAGTTGACGTGCCCCTTCAGATCCTTAATTCGAGGGCTGGCCTGTAGCCAATACCGAGGGAAAAATAGAGTTGCCCTATTTCCCTGATATAAACCGAAAACCATGCAGTAAATTGTTTTCTTACACCAAACTAAGGCTATGGGGATTAGGGTGTCATGTAGATTGGGGAAACTATGGGCAGATGAAATACAGATTGTGTCATTTGCGATTTAGACAATAAAGATTAGACTCGGTATTTTTCCTCAGTGCTACGGTTTTAGACTCGGAAAAATACCTCAGCCCAAAACAAAACCCTCCGATTTCACACAATGACCTCAAAATAGATGGTGCAGTTATTATTGTCATTCATTACCGTCGTATCTAATATTTTGAACAAATCAAAATGGCATTTTATGTTATTTTATGCCATAAACGCTGTTAAATATAACCAGTTTTAATCATTGTTGTAATATACCCTACAAAAAATCAACCAGGCGAATATAACATTCGCGCCAACAACAAGAGCTACCAATCACAGAAGCGCGACGGCATCGCGTAGGCGTGTGCGTTGCCATAACGCGAAACTTATACACGCGCCCGCACGCAGAAGTCATTGTTGCTCGTCCGGAGTTATTGTAAGTTATTAATGACCTCGCAATTAGTGCGCGGTCAGGCAATCAATTTCTTTTGATTGGATTACAGGCTTCGCGTATATTAAGGTTATTAATTATTTTAAACTGTTGTGATTTGGTAGTTCACAGCATCTTATGAATGGTTGTGAGCTTTGGCAAAAACTGCATTGCTCAATTCATAGCGAGCGTGTAGAAGAATTAAAATATCACAGATATACTTTTATAGGTGCTGCAGTTCTTGAGTTTCGTTGTAAAGAGGGCTGAAACAACAACACTTTGTAAAACGTACATAACTCATTAAAAACAATAAATTAAGCAAGTTTGCAAAGTATACGATTTGTAGAATGAACTTTTGCAAAACATCAAGGTGTTAATTTTCAATAACATATTGATCTAGCTAATGAAAATCAATTTTTAGGTTGCTTCGACCAACAATACCTCGTCTACCCTTAATGAGGTTATGAATAACCAATAAAGTGGCATGATTTGCTCATGAATATTTACGAGGTGTAATAATAAAACTTACCATATCCCCTGACCTCTGATAAAGCTGACAGGAAAGTTCTCCGTTAGTGACGTAAAATTGCACAAAAGCATGGCATGGTGGAAGCGCCATCTTGGGAAGATCTAAATAAATAGCAAAATTTTAAAAAATCATGTTAATCTGCAGTGATTTAGTGCTTTTAGCAAGTCAGTGAAGACATTTGTCAGACAAAGCGTTGCAGCAGCTGTTTCACACATCTTTGTAGCATGTTTAAATGTGTGCATATGCAGCACTTTGGCTTTGAGTGAATGTTTATGATGACCGGGGGGGGTACTCAGTACAAATGACTATACGGGGACGTGCCGCAAACATGGGTAGCATTTTCATAAATCTGATAATCTCCTTCACAAGGAGTGTAGATTTCCAATGGAGTCATCCATTCATCAGGTAACCCCAATTCAAAAAAAGGAAGGAAAAACAAAACCATGCATGCACACCATCCACAAACACGAATACACCATAGTGGAATTGTCATGCATTGAAGTACAGTACAATCCTCAGAAATATTTACAGGGTAGTCCATCACTAGCAATATGACCGGGCACCTAGGCAATAAAATCCCCCATCCATGCCCCCTCCCATTATATGCGATGCGATCAAGCAAAATGAGTCGGATGTCAGGAATATTGATTTGAGCAACACTAAAACGGTCATATCTCTGGAATCGCAAATCTAATTATGTTTTAAGTGATCTTGAATGAGCGTTTTGAGCGTTTCAACAGTATTTTTTGTGGGACATGAGAGCACATCAGACATATCAAATTGCATTCTGAATACGTAGAATGTCTTTCTGATATCAAATAATTTGCATTTTTGAAATTCACGATATAATACAAATTTTAAGACAAATTATTAAAATTTGGTATTTTTCACATTTTTGATATATAACAGTCCTCGAAGTAAATTTTATAAATCTAATGACATATTCTTAAAGTGTATGTAGCTGGGAGGAAAAACCGACGATCAATTGAAAATTTTGACGTTTCATATTGAAGATATGGATTTTTTCCCAAAAAGACCCACGGTAATTATTTTTGGTGTTTTCGGGAAAAAATCCATATCTTCAATACGAAAGGTCAAAATTTTCAATTGATCGCCGGCTTTTCATCCCAGTCCCACCTACATACACTTTAAGTATAAATCATCAGATTTATAAAGTTTACTTCGAGTACTGTTAAATATCAAAAATATCAATTTTTAATCATTTGCCATAAAATGTGTATTACATTACGAATTTCAAAAAATCAAAATTATTTGATATCAGAAGGACATTCTTCGTATTCAGAATGCAATTCGATATGTCTGATGTGCTCAAATGTCCCACAATAAATACTGTCCAAACGTTCATACCCCATCCCTTAAACTAAAATAAAGCTGTAATGAAATTGAAAACTGAATTCTTATTTTGATTGACATCAGACTCATTTAGCTTGATCGCAGCCGGCCATCACATATATCTCTGGGGGCTTCCACCACCCCTCCTCCCATGAATATATCCCTGGGGTAAGGAATTGCTAAGCGCTAACCATCCTCGAAATGCTGTCCTCCCCTCTTACACCAAATTTTGCAAATAAATCCAGTCAGAACTCTTGCCCTCCCAGTAAAAACTCAAAATTTCCATATTTTGCTGCAATTTTGCTCAAAATTTGTTGATTTTTTCCCCTGAATTTTACTTCCCCCATGGAAAAAAAAAAACCCACTGAATAAATCCCTTGCATGGCACCTTCATAATATTTCAGGGCTAGTACTGTACCTTTTAATACATTTTTATGGTATCATTACCTTAGGTGTAAATGAAGACCATTAATTCCAATCCTTTTGTGAAGCAGACAAATTCAACAAATAAAATGGATACTTGAATGTGAAGATTTATATAATTAGCGATGAACATGTACAAATTTGATCAATTTTGTTGTTGTGACCTAAAATATCTTCCAAGTTTTGTGATATTTTCACAAAATATCTAGAGCTATCTTAAGAACTACTGAACCAATAATAGCTAGGCTTGTTTGTACTCATTTAAATGCATTTTACATGCTGATTCCAAATGTGGTCATAAAAAATTACAATTCTGACATTTTTGTAGTTTAAAAAAAATTGAAACTTGCATCTACATCCTTGTGCAAAGAGTTAATGATTTCAATCAAATGTTAATTTGGTTATCTTTTACCATATATTAATTATAAAATATTATCAGTAACAAAACTAATAACTACATGTCGTCACTGGCCGGGAAAAACCTCATATGTGTATATCCATATCAAAACGATGCACTTGTCGGCTGCTACATTTGTCTCATTTCACATAATAGGTAGGAATAAATGCCAGACTCATCTCAAGCGGAGGGCACATCTTAACTGCTTAAATGTGGTTCTATGGGAGATTTAAAGTTCTAATTACAGTGACTTAAATCAAACTTGCTCCGTTGCCCTAAAAACAATGAATTTGAGGTGTAAATTGGGTTTTTAAAACTTGACCAACCTCATTTTCAAAGAGAGTACATAATGGCTGTAAAGAGAATAAAGAAAACATACATTTATCTTTCCAAAATGAACAAATTGTGAGCACATATTTCTAGTAAACTTATTTCTGTAAATCTTTCCATTCTTGTGGAACATTTGGCTCATTTTCCAGGTTTACCCTTTTTGCAATAATATCATAAAAAAAAATTATTTTGAAAATGAGTCTGTTCAATTTCTAAAGAAAACTCAACCAATAGCAACAACTCATTCCTCATTACCTGGGGGATTCCACGCAGACATGATTATCCTCCTACAATCTGGATTAGTTTTAATCCGCTCTATAACTTGAGCCAGTTGATCCACACCTTGGCCTGTGTAATCTGTATGCATATCTTTGTATTCAGCACCGAAATGACGCCACTGGAAGCCATAAACTGGACCAAGATCACCTAGAAATGGATTAAAAGAAAGGTCCTGGGTTCAAGTCTCAGTCATTCCCAGAATACCCTATGTGCATAAAAGTGTCCAGTCAATACTCGCTTTTGCAGGTTTTTCAAGAGTACTCCAACACCTAAAACTATCGGTACGGTATACCTTTTTTTTTCGAGCAGTCACTGTAGCATAGCCAGGATTTTAGCGTGGGGCAAATTTTGTCCCCTTTTGTCAATTTTTTGTCCCATTTTTAGTCATTTTAAGGACACTTTACTCTTTGCCATCACCATTTTATCCCTGAGGGTGTCTGAGTGGATGCAAAATGAAGACCTAATTGAAGACATTTGGTGGGCCATTTTGGCACTATTATTGTGTGTAATTTTTATTTGAAAAAGCCAAAAACTTGTGAAATGTCGGCCCAATTGAAGCCATTCGTGATGGGATGTAATTTATATTCGTGATGGGATGTAATTTATATCTTTCATAAAAAAAACATATAAAAATGAAAAGCAAAACAAAGGGGTTTTATTTTTTTACAACAAAATTATTTATATATTTCAAACAAAAATTAGGACCCTCAATACAAAAAGGAGGGGCACAGGCCCGGTGTGCCAATGCCTGGATCCGCGCCTGGTTGGGGGCAGTTTGCCCCTCTAGTAAAGTCTAGTTACACCCCTGTTTCCAAATATATTGATCCACCTTGTCTGTGAACTCATCTCCTAAGCTAACATTTACCTTCTTCATAGTGACTCAGTCCTCTTTTGTCTAAGAAATCCCTTGACCCATTGGCATCCCATATCCTGACATTCTTCTCTACCTTAAGGTTGCCAATAAATTTCAGAGCGAATCGCGGTTCAAATAATCGAAAAAGTCGCCTGGTTTCTATGGGACAGGACACTATCGGAAGTCGTGGGAGCCAATGTTGAAAAGTCGCCCAATTTTTTTCTTAACCACTGGTTTCTATGGGACAGGAAATTGTCAAAAGTCACTGGGAAAATCTTCAAAAGTCGCCCAATTGGGCTACCAAATTGCAGGTTTGGCAACCCTGCTGCCAGATTCTAAAGTTCTGACTAACCTTCTTCATAGTGACTCAGTCCTCTTTTGTCCAAGAAGTCCCTGGACCCATTGGCATCCCATATTCTGACATTCTTCTCTGCTAGCTTCTTGCCACTGGTGCAACCCTGGATGAACCATAGGAGCTCCTCTGCCACACCACGCCAGAACACTCTCTTAGTTGTCAACAGTGGGAATTGACCTGATGCAAACAGTTCAAATAAAAATCAGCATTAAGGTTCATCTTAACCCTGGAATTATGGAAAATTTTGAGCCTCTTAAGGTTATTAATTATTTTAAACTGTTGTGATTTGGTAGTTCACAGCATCTTAGGAATGGTAGTGAGCTTTGGCAAAAACTGCATTGCTCAATTCATAGCGAGCGTGTAGAAGAATTAAAATATCACAGATGCTTTTACAGGTGCTGCGGTTCTTGAGTTACGTTGTAAAGAGGGCTGAAACAACAACACTTTTGTAAGACGTTCATAACTCAATAAATTAACTACGTTTGCAAAGTATACGATTTATGGAATGAACTTTTGCGAAACATCAAGGTGTTAATTTTCAATAATATATTGAGCTAGATAAAGAAAATCGATTTTTAGGTTGCTTTGACCAACAATACCTCGTCTACCCTTAACTGCTGAAGTGTTGGTCTAAAGTAAGTTACAGGTAGTAGGGTGAATGCTTGCTCAGGCAGTCAAAAATAATTGCACACAGCTGAACTAAAGAAAAAGAATCAAGTTTTAGGAAACCATGCTTCAAATCAGTTCTTCACATGGGCATAGATCCCAGGGGATAGGGGATAAATCCCCCACCCCAATATTTTGATAAGGAGAGATGGCCCATACGACACTGACGCCTGTACATATGCATAAATTTGTTCCACTTTTGAACCATTAGATTTCATCATAATAGCTTCAATAGGCGGGTCAATAGGCGGGTCAATAGGCGGGTCAATAGGCGGGTCAATAGGCGGGTCAATAGGCGGGTCAATAGGCGGGTCAATAGGCGGGTCAATAGGCGGGTCAATAGGCCAAAAACATTTGTGCACTTCATGCATATTCTTTAATAAACTTGAATTGTTGTCAACTCTACTTCAAGAAATTTTTCAACCCCATTCCCCAATGTCAAAAAGAAATCTACACCACTGCTTCTTCATGAAAGTACCTACCTCTGAGACTATATCTGCACTGCGCACCAAATATAGATTTCGTGCCTGTCCCTGTCCTGTCACCTTTGACCTGTCCATGATCAATAATGTGTTGAATAAGCTCTAGGTATCTGTACTCATCGTGTTGTGTTATGACTGATGATGTTGAGGGCGCTTTAGATGCATCTTCCTTGTCTTGTTCCATCTTCTGTCGTTTGACATCATTGTTTATATCGGTGTTGACATTTTCTTTCAAGATTGAGTCTACAGCTGCCATCATTGTTTACCTGAAATATTTGGAAACAGAGCGAGTATATTATTATTATGGGGATATGGGTATGGGGGTATGGATTTTGTGGGTACCCATGGAAATTCTGGGGTTTGCATGCTGGTATTCCTGGAGTATCAAATATCTCTATAAAAATAAATGTAAATTGTTATTCTTTTTCTCTTGGATACAATTCAATGTCCTGTATGGAACCACTCAAGTCAAACCAGACGAAAAGGAAATTGTTCAGGCCTGGAAAAAATGGGGAATTCAGGAATCTCACAAGTCATGCTGGCATTCCTCCTGGGATGCATCCCTTAGCATTATGAATGATAATGAGCCTGCCACCCCACCTCCCCCAGGGTAAAATTTCTGAACGGCTCGCCAAAAATCGCTTCCCCCAGTGAAATTACCCCCCAGGCCAGGGCTCATAATTATTGCACAGCCCCTTAAGGCGGTTTAATACCCTCCCTGATTTTCATCAGTACCCATCTTCTTTTTTTTGTTGCAAATTTATAAAGTATATAAATATGTTCATCATCTCATGTCCTGAACTTATAAAATATCTCTACATACAAAGTGGTTTTAAACCATTTTAGAAAATCATTTTAGCCCTATATATTTTTTTGTTTACTGTATCCTGGTAACTGAGATGTGTGTTTCATAGCAAACCATAATTTATTCTCTTGAACATGTTCAAGTAGAATACATGAATAGAATACATTAAATCCTTTGTTATACTATCTATAGAAATATACTCACTGATTATAACACTGAATAAATTAAATATAGGCCTAAATAATCTCTTCCACATAGACAATTTAATGCTACACCATGTATGTATCTTAAATATGTTGTTAGGAAAAGAGATTAAAAAAGGCTATAAGGTCATCAAAGGTCAGGTTATAGGTCAATTGGTTCAGGTCAAATTCAGGCATCAATTTTTTTAAATACATGTGATAGTCTGTGATATCATACATGTCATAATGAGGCATCAATTTTGATATTTTGTCTGTTACTGGATATATGGAAATGTGTGAGGTGGATATACTAAAATACCTTGGGATGTAAATGGTGAGTACAATTTAGATTGCCTACAAATGTAGTTGAGTTGGATTGGGCAAATATATAAAATAGTTACCAAAATCACAAAAATGAAGCTTACGGAAAACTACCTAATATGGTGGTATGTGACAAAAATACAATCTTTTTCAACATTGCTGTCTCAAACTCGAACGTTTTTTTGGTCAAGACCTGTCGAGACCTGAAGAAAAAGATATGATTTTCTGTTGTTGTTCATTATTTATTCCTTGCCCTAAATTTCAATGAATGTTGAAGAAATTGTTAAGAATAAAGATACAGAAATCATTTCATAAAGTTATAAAAAGTTATAAATGAATCATAAGTAAGCATGTTCGGATGTGATCGAGCTTCCAATTTCAGTTCATGATTAAATATAGGTTGTCAGGTGGCGGAAGCGAGGATCCCACAAAACTTTTGCAAGAGGAACATTCTCCACAAAAGCATAATAGTTGCCTTGTGCAGTGTGCATCTTCTTTTCAGCACGAAAAACACTGTGTTTTGGGCCCAAATATGGTAAAATTGCTAAAATTGTGCGCACTTCGCGCACTGGACCTTCACACACTGGACCTTTACACACTAGCCTAATTTTGCTTCCACTATAGCCAACATTTTTGAAATTTTCCCAAAATTTGGAGGAAAATTTGTAAAAATTAAACTGTGGGTCCAAATTTCTTGGAAAGTTGGTAGCTTGGTACAATAATGGGTTCTCTTTCAAATTCTCAGCGGCACACTGCTACCCAAACCAAACTTGAGTATCCCCCGGCAGGCCTTATATTAAGTATGCCTGGACCAGGAGCTAAAATGAGCTCCTGGTCCCAAATATGGCTCCTGGTCCTATAGTTTGTAGTGTAAAATATTGGATACACCAGGAGCCAAAACTGGGTAACCATGGGGTAAAAAAAGCCTGGGTGCCTGGTTAATATAAGCCTTGTCCCCCGGAATTAAACCAAGGTCTCGGTCTCGGTTTTGGTCTTGGAACTTAGAGGTCTCGATCTCGGAAGGGGTGGTCTTGGTCTCGGAAGGTTTGGTCTCGGTCTCGGTCTCGATCTCGGATGGGCAGGTCTTGGTCTCGGTCTCGGACATAGAGGTCTTGACTACAACACTGGTACCGCGGTATACCGGTACACGTACATATCACTATATACAATGCTATGATTTCCAACACACCGAACATGAATGAATTATGCATGTATGTAAAAAATCATTCATTCTACAAATTTTATAGAATGAATGATTTTTCCCAGCTTTTTTAGGCTTGTTTGCCTTGCATATGCCTTAAAATTTATTGACTTAAAACTACAAGGCTACTTACAAAACGCAGGTGTGTGGAAGTATAAAAACGCACAAAAACAAGATCCTTCGTTCACAAATGAATCAGCTGGTATTATTTTGTTTACTTCTTAGATTTTCGCGCCATGCATCGTGAATCGGCGCCAAAATGTCTCTACAACATACCCATAGGCACTCGCTACCATCAAAATTTATAGCAAAGTGCGTATTTTGCAATCGGGTAAGAGTTTTGAACTGAGGGCCACAAAATAGCCTAAGTTAAATAGACTCTATTTGAGACTACACTAATTTTTGTTGCTTGTTTTCAGTGCGTAAACAATATTGATAAAATAAACTTACTTTTTTCTTTTACTTTAGCCGGTATTCAATAACTTTCGCAGTTCCAAATTTCCATTCGATTGCCACACGTACCTTGTTTGAGACAAAAATAAACAGCGAACCCGTTGACAAGGCCTTTTTGCTGCACACATTCGTGTAAGTGGCCACATGGTCGAAACTATCCGATAAATTTGCTGTTAAATTGGCGAATGTAGTTAACATTTTTACAAATTTGACATATTGTTCAATTCTTGAATATTTATATTTTTTGATTTTTGTATTATTTAGGACAATGGCTACACCAAAGGCCCCAGTTCAGTCGGTCCAAGTTTTTGGTAGGAAGGTGAGTATGAAATAAAAAATTCCTCACCCAGCACACCACTCACGACAGCCAGTCACAATGCACAGTTTAGCATACATTGTATGTACGTGTGTTCATGTGTCGCAAACATGATTCATTGGTTTTAAATTGAAAAGCAATGAAGAAGACACATAGAACTACATACATGTAATTTATTGTAAATCATTTAATTCTTAAATTGGCATCACTTTCGTCACGTCACATGAAAAGATGACAATGATGAATGAATGGATGCATTCACTCGGTCGGACATCATATCCGGGAACATTGTCCCCTTCGTCCCCTTTGCACAAGCGCGTGCATAGCAACCAGCTCGAGAAAGGGGAACTGCACATGCGCACACTGGTTTTACAAGGCTATTTCCCCTTTGTGACGTCAGCCCGACCAAGAGAATGGATGAGGGGCTGGCCTGTACTGTGCAATGGCATGTAGCTCAAACATATCTCCAACCAAGAGAAGTTGGTTCGAGGCAGCCCTCGAATTAACCCACGGCACCGACGGCATATTGCCGTGGGTGCCCACCCCCATTGCCATAATGCCCTCAAAATATGTCCTTTACCGACGGCAGTCACTTGCCATGCCCCTAAATGAAGTTGCTGTGGGTGCCGGCCGGCCGGCCCTGCCCCTTCATTAGGCCAAATAAAAAATAAAACATGTTTCACGTCCCCTCCCGCTTCCTTTTTTTCAGGTTTCTTTCAATTTTATTTTTATTTTTTGAAATTCAGTTATAACTTTTCAAAAAATATGTCTAGGAAGTAGAGATGCCTTCTATAGCCTTGCTAATATACAAGAAACACTTTATAAGGTTTTGTGATAGTTAGAGGGCCTATCTCTCAGAACAACAAATAAAAAAAGGCCTCCTCCTTTTTTTTCCAGATATTATTGTATACGTTAAAACAGCTCTAATTATGGGTATTTAAACTTATTTACACCGATTTTGAAATAAAAAAAAAAAAGCCCCTCTTCCTCCTTTTTTTTCAAAAACCGGACGTGAAACATGTTTTTTATTTTACTTGGCCTTATAAAATCGAAAACAAGTACTGGTTAAATCCCCGCAAAATTGTGGAAAATTAAATCGAAAATCTTGAACACGATCGCTATTTTGAGCATCGTAACCCAGCTATCAATCACAGTATACACAATAGTTTGTTGTGAATTAATATTCATTACCCCTACGTAAGCTTACATATTCAGCCAATCACATCGGCTTTTATACATTAAATTTTTTGCTATTCATTTACTCGATTGGTCAGAGAAATACCTTCAACATACTATCGACCAATCAGAAACGCTGTTAGTAACTAAAGCTTCCTCGACCTCGTGTTGTGAACAAAATCTGAGCGCTGGGCAAATCAATTGTTCTCTCGATTATCAAACATTGACTTCCCATTGCAAACCGATGGCGATACCCTTCCGGTATCGTCTTATCATGTACATGTGAGCCCATCTCTAGATATGTTTTGCACGAAATAGTTTTATCCCGGCGAATTTGATCAATATTATTACCAAAGTTACAGCTGTTTCGAACTTTCGAGTCAGTTTTGCAGCTCAGAACTAGGAATCGCAAAATTAAACTGTTAAGATTTTTGATTGCTTTTTATTATAAAGCAGGTTTTTTAAGCAATCAGGTTAGTTTTAGTGTAAAGTTGAGAGTCGAATTTTACTTTGGTGTCAAATTCAGCTAGCTGACGGTAATGCATCTATTCGCTTTTGAAAAATTGCCTTGGTGCCCTTCTCAAATTTTCAACAGTTGCCTTGATGCCCTTTTGAAATATTACAAATTGCAGTGCTGCCTTGCCTTTTGAGTGAAAATCCACGGCAATTATCAACTTGCCCTAAAAAAGTTGCCGTGCCCCTTCAGATCCTTAATTCGAGGGCTGGTTCGAGGTGTCTGATGTGGATTTCCAGGGGGTCAATTTAGGTCCAAAATTTATTTTGTTTATTTTTGAAGGCCTGTAACTCAGTCCAACAATTTGGAATTGGCCCCTTCTTTTGTCATTGTGTGTGAGTAGTAGGGGGTGCAGGCTAAAGATGACAAAATTTGGACCCTAAAAATATTTTGGGTTTTGGCATCACTTTCGTCACATGAAAAGATAACAATGAATGGATGAGGGGCTGGCCTGTACTGTGCAATGGCATGTAGCTCAAACATATCTCCAAGAGAAGTTGGTTAGAGGTGTCCGATGTGGATTTCCAGGGGGGTCAACCGTCAATTTAGGTCCAAAATTTATTTTGTTCATTTTTGAAGGCCTGTAACTCAGTCCAACAATTTGGAATTGGCCCCTTCTTTTGTGTTTGAGTAGTAGGGGGTGCAGGCTAAAGATGACAAAATTTGGACCCTAAAAATATTTTGGGTTTTGGTGATACGACCAGTGTTCGATTTACCACCTGCATACCTGCACCAGTGCATGTAACATTCCCTCTGTGCATGCAGCTTTTCACTACCTGCCTGCACGCGTGCATGTACGATTTTAGCGCTAGCGATATGACAAGGCAATATACAAAAGTAAGGTTATTCCTTCATGTAATTTTACACGAAATTAGGGTTAGGGTTAGTTTAGGGTTAGGATTAGGGTTAGGATTAGGGTTATGATTAGGATTAGGCTTAGGGTTAGGGTTAGGATTAGGGTTATAGTTAGGATTAGATTACATAGCGCAATATCCTGACTTCATTAGAAGGGCTGGCGCAAATCGCGCAATTGACAATTCCCGATACCCCTATCACGTGAGAACTGTCACTTTTTTTCATTGACTTCCCTAGTCTCCTACACAGCCAGTTTGCGTCGGTCTGATACTTGTCGATCCTAACGAACATTCGAGATAGCCACATACAGTCTGGTCCGAGACTATGACTTCCCTTAGAAGGGCTAGCGTAATGTGACGTCATCCACCAATTCCCGATACCCTCGCACATGTAGAAGCTGTCATTTTCATTTCATTGAAAAAAAAAAAGAACCGGAATTTAAAGCGTGGGAAATATTTGTTTACGTACGCAAAATAATCATAATAATGTCCAGCAAAAAAGGAAATAGCTCAAAAAACACTTGCATCATTCTGGAAATCGTGCACCTTGTCGGCGACTATTGTCTGTCCAATTAACTTAGACACCCAGTTTTCGTTACTTATTTGAAAAAATATCCACTTTCAAAGAAAGTCATGAAAGAAAAGTGTTAACATTCACTGAGACCCAACGGGATTTTTGTGTTTCCAAAGCATTGAGTGAGAGTTTACCAGAAATTCTATTGAAATTGGAAGGTTTTTCTCAACACTTTAAAAACAATCCGGTAGAAGTTGGGTACCACTATTTTGGAAGGTCTCATTATACAGATTTGTAGGTATTGTGATTTTGGATAGTGAATGGATGAATAGTAAATTAATTATACTCCTCACCAAAAACATTTTATAAAAATGAAAAATATAGTTCAGTCCTAAAATGCAGACAGTGTTTCTAATTGGCATATTTATTCTTAGTGTATTTGAATCTTGTTTTGTGCATGCTTTTGGCTTGGCCCAATTTCAAGAAAATACAAATTGTATGCCCTATGAATGTTCTGATGTTATTGGTGAGGAGTATAATTCACAATACACTCCAGACGCATAGTAACTTGCCCTATCACTTGTTATAATGCACCAACTGTGACATCTTCTGAGTTATAGAGGTTGTGCATGAAATTATTGATTGGCTCCAAACAAAGGATTTGAACCGGTGTCCTTCAACGAAATCATGGCACAGTGCAGTCCATTCAATCAAATATTGTCATCAACCTATTTGATCGTAGTGTATTTGTTATGCGTGTGAGACGACCTCTCGCGCTAGATTGCAAACATGCTTCTGTTGAATGCATTTGAGTAGACCGCCATTATTGTGAATTAGTAAAAGGATCAAAGAAAAAAAGGGTGGCATCACTGATCAATATGCATGATTACAATGTTCAAACACCACTTACTGTAAATAGATTATCCCATCAAAAGTTTCAAGTCATTAGGAATATTCGGCTGGACCCAGATATCTTGCTGTAAATCGGTCAAAATTGAATAAAAGTAGACAAGGAAGAATATTTTTTCATCGCTTTACTAATAATTTCTGTTAGGTCTGACCGTGTTAAGCAACTTTTCTTTCATGACTTTTTGCCAAAGTAAAAACTTTTCGAAATATATCCTAAAAACCGGGTGTCTAAGTTATTTGGACAGACAATAGTTCTAGAACAGATACAGCATCCAGTGTTTTGGCTAAGAAATCGGCGAGTGATCGGCATAAAAATGACAATGACAGTGGAGCTGGGAATATTATTACAAGCTTAACTGACAATGATCGTGATTCAATGTGATTTTATGTTTGCTTTAATTTTGGTGCATGCACACTTTTTGCTGTGCATGTAGAAATTTTGGGCTACATGCACCAGTGCAGGTAGGAAAAAATTTGTAAATCGGACACTGGATACGACCCCCCTGAAGTGGGTCCCGCTTTGATTTTCGGCTATGTTTAGACCATCTTATCTTTATGGTGTATCTTTGGATTCTACACAAAAAGTTAGCCCGAATACAAATTTTCAGGTGTGTGGGATATATACTTCTGAAATTACACCACCTTGAAAATCAAAGTAGACCTCGCGACACGTTATTTTTGTGTGCTCCCCCTGAATTTCAAATTGCTGTAGGGCGGAAACTAAAGGGAGTTACGACCTCAAATTTTCAGGTTTTTCATTTCTCAATAGTATCTCCCAGTAGACCAGTACACAAAATAAGGAAAAAATCCATGAGTATGGGTTAACTTTCATGTTGAGTTGGCATGGAATGACTCATTAATAAGCAATGTGGATTATGCCTATCATGGGCAAATGTATTTTTCCAAATTTTGTAAGTAACCATCATTGAGGGTACATGTACCTTACAATGAATGTTCAAAAAAGCAAGTATGCAACACAGCACGGCGATCCATTTTACAAAAAAGAGATTTTATTTGAAAAAATCTTACTATCAGGGTTGTTTGATAAATTTATAAATCACACCAATTTAAATCATGAAACAGGCTTTGCCATATGAAATTTGGAGGGGATCTTTTTTAAAAGCTCCCTTGAATTTAAATAATCGAGGAGAGCAATTTATGACCAATGTGAAAATGTTGCATAATAATGTGACAATGAAAATACTGAGGAACAGGCTTCCCGTTAGTGTGCGTCATTGCGCCCAGACGCGTATTTTACAAATTTGGACGCAAGTTCACATGGCTAATCAAGTATTTTGCATCCATGTCACATGCATGTGGACGCAGACAAAACTTCGAAATTTTATCATTAATTGATGATAAAATAAGAAATTTTATTCTTTTATATTTTAAGATAATGAAAGCCCCAAAATTTTGACCCACCTGCTAAGAATTGAAGTAAATTCTGCAATATTTGTAAATGCAACGTCAGGAAATCGTGCACTATTTGCATGCTTTCCGAACAATCGCTGTTTGATGGCCTGGGGAAGTCCCGATTGATTTGTTATACAAGCAAGCATGCTGGATTCAACATGTGCCGCTAACGTACGGTTAATGTTTATTTAATTACTTATCACAACCTGACAATATTCAATTTTTTATGTTTATTTTCTCATAAATAATCTAGGTTTCCTTTATTAGTATTATTGTTACGATGAATAAAAGCAATTTTAAAGACAAAATCCAAATGATAACCCTTTTTCGTATTATTTGTGGCAGCACGTGTTTTAGCTTTGTAGCATCAACAACACGTTAATTTAAAAAAAGGAATGCGGAAGTAAAATTACGAACTAAAATTTGCTCAAGATTGACAGACTTTGCTCATGTTTTTGCACCTGTTTTTGACCACGTTTGGGACCAAAACTGACACAGAAATGAGAAAAATTATCATAGCGAATGGAGATGGAATATCACGGTAAAAATGCTTTTATTTTTTTTAACAATCAACATTTGGTGAGGTGTAGATCCGGTGGTGTGTATCATTAAAATCCTGAATTTCAGATGGACGCACAAAAATCTGTCTGGACGCAAGTTTTTGCAACCTCGTCAGCAAACTTGCGTCATTACGGACGCACATTTTTAAAACCTTAACGGGAACCCTGCTGAGGAAGATTTAATATTAGATCGTGGTTTTTCAAGAGGTGATGTAGATTTTACATTCAGGGCAGTGGCAAGAAAACAAAGAGTTTGTTTCACGTATTGTCTATCGACCGACACCCGGGACCCACACTGACTGGCGATCTGAATGGATAATAACGACACACACCCATTGACTGACGATCATCTGATTGGATGATAAACACCCCTAAAGTGTTACATGCACCACTGCAGTTTTTTCCTTGAATATTTTTGCATGCACAGGCAAAATTTTACATGCACAGAACTAATGTTACATGCATTTTTGTATGTAAAACCCCTGTAAATCAAGCCCTGGGGGGATGAATCATGATTGCATGGACATCTCCCCCATGGCAATATACGCCTATGGAAGTGTAAGATGTCTTCTCTTGTGGGGATCCAAGCTCAGGTTAATGCAGTGTAATTTAATACAGTCAACAGTTGCTGACCAGTAGAAATAGAAACATGCTTGGAAAAGTGTGCATTTGCATAGAACTAGCCCCGTTCCCCAAACCGCGACGCCTCTCGAATCGCGAGCACCGAGCGGAGCGCCAACTATCGGCTACTATCCTACAGTTGGAAAATCATCATACAGGTGTCAGAGTACAGCACAGAAGTAGGCTTGTTATCGTTTCATTTTTCTTTGGCGACATGTCGCCAAAACTCTGAATCCGACGTCGAATCTTTGTCGACAAACAAGTGAAAAATATAGTCTTTATAAAGCTTCCGAATTAAGCACTCAATGCGTTATTTGTGCATCCATGACGGCCGACGATGGCGAATTCTATGACCCTAAAATAGCACTTGTTACCTGTACGAGCGGTGCCGAACTTTATCCTACCATATTTCCCTTGAATGAATTGACTTCTTCCAAACATTATTCTTGTTGGATGGCTTCATTTATTTGCTTTTTTTTCTCCTTTATTTTGAGGATTTATTACAATGATTTACAAGGTCAAATTTATTCAATAGTGAAAGCATGCAGCGATGATGTAATGTCGTGTGCAGGGGACTCCCCAAAAAGCAGTTCAAAAGTGGTTCGGGGGAAGGACTTCACTTCAATATGAGTGTGTTATCATGAACCCAGTCAACTCATTGCCGTATCATCTCACTTTTATATTTAAATAAAACAGCTAAATAATAATTAATCCATAGACGGGCCAAGAAATATAATTACATCTTTACAAGCAGTATTAAAACATCAGCTTGCCCTCCCAGTGCCTACACAGTAATAATGGACTGACCCATGAGTTAGGACATGACGAGTTCGCTATTAATAGCTCACACACAGCGTTGCACCACATACATGTACACGCAGAGGTGGAAAAAATGCAAAGTTTCCCGGGAATATAAAATTGTTGTTAAATATTTCCCGTGACTTACACTCGACATATTCTCGCTATTCCTCCTCACACGGACGATTTCATCTCTTAATCTCCGAACATGTGAATTCTTTCTGTAAACAACTCTGCACAACCAATCAGGATGGGAATTCCGCGGTATTCCCCAATACGTCATATGCATAAATTATTATAATATCGATGGAGCTGATTTAGCTGCAGGTCATCGAATCAATTCGCGCAGTGATTCGCCTAACTTAGCCAGAAATCAGAAACCACCCATCCAAGCAGACACCAAAATTTGACCCTCAAATATAAAACAACTTGTCTATACCCATGGAAGGGTCACTAGGGTCAAATATGTCCTGATTTGGCCTTTACATGTCACTAATTCAGAATTAGTCTCAAGTTCATATAACCTTAAAATCATCTGTTTTAGAGCTATCACATCTGTAAAATCCATTAAATCCACCTGTCTAAAATTAGATTAGGCCGTCTTAAAGACAGGTGTACGCATGGCTAGCTAAGACCTTGTTGGTACACAAGCAAATCAAAGTTGATTAGAAGAAAGAAGAATAAAACAATCAAGAGAAATGCAAGAAACATAAAAGAAAGAAAGGAAAAAGAAAAAAAAAACATAAAAGAAAGAAAGGAAAAGAAAAAAAAGAAAGAAAAGAAAAGAAAGAAAGAAACCAAGAGAAAGGAAATAATTACATCTGTGGATAATAAACAAACCATCACGGGAAATCACCTATTATTACACGACAGGCCTGGCAGTACAGTGAACCCCCTCAACGTGCATTTATAATTAGCTGTTTAGCTCAACATGTGCCGTGTACACTTGCTGTGACTTGTTGTTTACATAGTTACTTTCCACGCTAGCTATTGGTAAAAAGTTTTTAGCTTGGAGGTTTGGACGGCATTTTAACTCGAATCATGGCAATTCTATTGGCGTTATCATGGTAGGCCTATACCCATCTAAGTGTAAATATATTAATTGGCTTCCCTTTGTTTTTTGTAGGGTCATTTTGTCTGGATTGTGAAGCTCTTGGTTTTATATTTTTACTACTAATTACTAGCCGTGCATGATTTATTACTGATTACTATTTTGTCGACAATGAAAGTCTCTTATCGACTGTCGGAAAAATCTCAAAAAAATTCATTGTCGACAATATTGGCGACAGTAGCTCTGTCGATAACAAGCCTACACAGAAGCCAGTGCTACATTTGCACATACCGGTACAGATAAATAGTTAAGGGATGAAATCAAAACACCACCGGTTTCCATTGTTCAGAACAATTGAAACGGGATGAAAACGGCAATCAACCACTGCTTGAGTTTTGATTTCATGCATAATCAATTAAATTAAGGCCAGAGTAATGGGAGAGAACATGGACCATTTCGAGCATCATTATTTGTTAATTGTATGTCCAAAATATATAAACCTATACATTTTTGGAAAGGAAATGAGCCAAGGAATCTCATGGTCACGTCAGATTTGTTCAAAAATCTCGAGTTTTTGAAAAAATCACAAAAATTCACTTTTTTACCCCAATTTTTTTGTGACAACTTGGAAAAAAATTCATTCGGAGTAAAAAAAATTCAGTTAGCTTTTCATGAAGAAGAGATATGAACTTAGGGATGGTTTTTTTATTTTTTTTTAATTCGTCTCTTTTTTCGAAATATTGAAAAAAACATGTGAAAAAAGCAATTTTGTCACTCTATTAAGCTAAAAATTGCACAGTAATGTTGTATATTTTTGTTTAAAACAAATATTTTGAAAAAATGAGAAAACCTTCCCTAGACTTTGATGTACTCTAAACGATAGTGCAAAAAGTTTACCTTTTGCTTGCATATTTTTCGAATTATCTTGTCACAAAAATTGTGCAATATTGTCAAAAGTGAACTCTGAGAAATCGACGTTTTAGTAAAACAATTATGCACAAAACGTCCTTATATTTTAAAACGGTAAGACTTTCACGCTTGTAAAAGCTGTATCTAGTGCATGGTCTAAATATGCATCTTTTTGCACCAACGAATCTATAATGTCTGCTTTCAGTGCGCCAAAATTCAAAATAATTAAAAAATCTAAGTGGCATTTTGACTGCAAATTTTTGTTTTGTTTACACCACATTTGCTGGCGTTAACAACATACCGAATGCGCCTTGGCTGCGTTGGACATACGCGCAGAGTGGAGCCCCCGGAGGCCGCGGAAACAGCGCTGCGTAATCACAATATTTCGCATTCGCGCATTTCTGACTCATTATTTCCCGCCAATTTACTAAGCTGTCTTGACCCATGTGACTTTTTAGAGTTGAAAAGAGTGAAATAAATCAAGCAAAAATACGAGCAAATATTAGCAAGTTGTATTTTATCAGTTTCAAGTGAAAGAATACATCTTAGTGTTGATAAATATCAAGAAATCTCAAATTCGGGCGTGGACGAATGTGTCTTCCATTACTCTGGCCTTAATGCCAATGCAATTTTTGTTTGTTTTTGTGTAGAAAACTGCCACAGCAGTAGCCCACTGCAAGCGTGGAAATGGCATCATCAGAGTGAATGGTAGACCACTTGATGTAGTTGAACCTGTAGCACTCAGGTACAAGGTAAGGTCTAAACCAAAGTAAGATAATTGAGGGTTTCCCACAGTTCATAGTAATCTTTCACTTGAGAAACTCAGTGATGTTCAGAAAGGGGGTTCCATGATGATGCATTACCAGTACGTAATATGTATTTACAATGTAATGTTTACAGTATGACCTTCCACACAGGGAATGGGTGGCTGCGTTTTAAATCTACACCCCCAGTGTAGGAGATTTAGATATCTTGCATAAAGGGGCCCAGGTAAATGGATTAAAACTGGAAAAGCCCATTAAGGGAATTATCACTAATTTGCCAGTAACAGTGCCCCCAGCATCCATACATTCACTGTATTAATTCATGCATTCAATGTGTAATTGGGTGATCTTGCCCTTCTGTGGCGCACTCATTAAGGGACGAATGCAACATAAACATTTGGTCAGATGATACATAACATCAGATTCGCTGATCACAAAGCTGACTGAGGTAAAACTGACCTACAGAATGGAGTAATCTTGCTTTGCTATCAAGCAAGAACGAAAAAGGTTTCATTCATGTAATAAATTGCAACCCCTTGGGTGTTGCATGAAAGAAAAAAGCCTAAAACGTGTGACATTGGGGTACCACAATATACTGCCGAAGTCCCATGGTTCAGCTATGGTGCAGTAACCACTAGTTAATTGAATTCTGAGATGCCCTCAGGAATGACCCAAAAGATAATGGAAGTAAACATAATCACAATCCTGGAAACAAATAGTTGGCACACTTGTACAAGTTTAACAATTGAAATATGCGCCCTATCAAAATTAGATAGGAGAGTGAAACATCCATTCATTGTAAATGAAGCACAGACTCCCTCCTGTATCTCACCATTCCGCACTCCCCATCTTTCAATGTTGGAAGGTCTCACGGACCTGTCGACAACATGGCTTTGTTCAACATTGGGGGAGCAGGGGCAGAGATCATGAGAGATATATCAAAAGAGTGCCAAAGTGTGCCAACCCTTTTTTCCAGGATTGCAGGCTTCATAGCCGACCCATTCCACATATGGTAAAAATAGTGTTTATTTAAGTGTATACAAGGAAAGGTGTCAACATATCAACTCCCTCTTCAAACAAACTGGTTCATATAGGCTCCATCAAACTTTTAGTTTATTCTTAAAGATGGTTGACCCGATTGACAGCCTCATCCCCCACTTTACTCCCATCAAAATGCAGATTTTGGTATCGGATGAAAGCTCATATTTTCTCATTAACATATATTGAAATTGGTCATTTTTAAAAATCAGAATATTTCGAAAAAATTATCAGAATTAGTCTAGACTGTGGTATACCATGTTTGAGACTAATTCAGCAGTTTTTATGATATCTTGATGCCCCTTCCAAAAAAATAAAGAGGGGAACCATTCTGATATTCAGAAAACTAATTCAGTAACAACATGACACATGTATGTGTACAGCATCACAGTATTAATTCATGCATTCAATGTGTAATTGGGTGATTTTGCCCCACTGTGGCGCACTCATTAAGGGACGAATGCAACAGAAACATGGTCAGATTATATGTAACATCAGATCAGCTCATCTCAAAGCTGACTGAGGTAAAACTGACCTACAGATGGAGTAATCTTGCTTTGCCATCAAGCAATGAAGCAAAGGGTTTGTACTTTTGAGTTGTTTTGTCAACTTTATTTTCTGTTTTGTTCTGTATGACAGCTCCAGGAACCAGTGCTTTTGCTGGGTCAGGAGAGGTTTGCTGGCGTTGACATCAGAGTCAGGGTGAAGGGAGGTGGACGTATTGCACAGATTTATGGTGAGTATGCTATTCCAGTTGATACTCATACACCCCCTATAGATGACCTGACCCTAATCTCCCACATAAGGGGGTGTGAATTTCAAATGAGACTACCTGAATGCATGGGCGACTCCAGTTGGAATTCACACCCCTGTGTGGAAATAAAGGTCATGTATTCCGAAGGGGGTGTATGGATTTCAACAGGAATAGCCAATCATCCTAGCAGGGAGGGATGCAACTCTGTCGGACTAGTAGAATCAAAATATTCCAGTCCCGAGTGGTTGTACAGCTATTTAGTTAGCTAATTACTTGTATCTTTCATTTTAGTGCCCCCAAAATGTTATGGTATACCTCTTGTAGAGGCCTCTCCTACCATCCTCTCCTCTCCTCTCCTCTCCTCTCCTCTCCTCTCCTCTCCTCTCCTCTCCTCTCCTCTCCTCTCCTCTCTCTCCTCTCCTCTCCTCTCCTCTCATTCTTTCCTAATCCTTGTTGCCTCTCTAAGCAGTCCAATTCTTTCTCGATCATTTTACTGTCTCTCCTTATCTTTTCTCCTCTCCTCTTCCTCTCTCCTACCTTTCTTTTGTCACCTGGCATCTCTTATTCTTTCTTCAAAGATTTCAATTTGTTCTTGCTCACTCAATAAATGTATTGCTCACTTATCTCTCAGCTCGCCTCTCTCTTACTGTCCCCCTCGCGTTTTTTTCTCACCCTTTCCTCCCTCTCCCTTCTTTCTTTACTTAACACCTTCTTTTGCAAGCCATTTATTAAATCACCATACTTAATCTCTTTATTATTGCAGCCGTGAGGCAAGCCATCTCAAAATCACTGGTGTCATACTACCAAAAGTGTAAGTATCAAGTATTCAATGAAAGTAAAAGCTGATGGTGTTAGCCCAGTTATGAAACTAAATATTTGACATTCTGGGATTTCTGTAAAGGCCTACAATTCCAAGGCCTACATTTTCCAAAGGAAAAAATCTCAAGTGGTGATTACAATTCTTTGAAAAAGTTCTTTTCATCTGTGGATTTTGGATTTTGTGCAATTTGAACATATCCAAGGAAAAATGAAGATATGTTTTTCACATTTGTAGTGACGTTTCACCACTGCACTAGTGGTTTCATCAGACTGGCAACCCATCACATCTTACTGTTTACTTTTATGGGAACAAGAACTGTCATAGAGGGTGTGATGAGATGGTAAAAGATGCTGTTGAGTACGTTTATGATCAACTATTCCTCCCAATTGATGGGTGTGAATTGTAGACGAGGTGGCCTACACACTCAACAACATCTTTGACCAATTCATCACGCCCTCTATGGACGTTCCTGTTGCCTACAAAAGGAAACAATCAGATGTGATGGGTTGCCATGCAGTCTGATGAAACCACTAGTGTAGCGGTTAATCATCACTAAAATGCGAGTTAAATATAATTTAACTTAAATTATCTCTTTTCCTTGGAATTGTACAAATGAACAAAATCAACATTGCTCATTACAATGTTGATAAAAAGCAGTGTCATATTTAAAAAATTAGAAAAAGGTTTGGAAAGGCCCTGGTGTGACCCAATGCAGCACCAATACATGCATTCAATGTGTAATTGGGTGATTTTGCCCCACTGTGGCGCACTCATTAAGGGACGAATGCAACAGAAACTTTTGTTCAAATGATACGTAACATCAGATCAGCTGATCTCAAAGCTGACTGAGGTAAAACTGACCTACAATTACTGTAACACTATAGCAAGAAGAAAAAACTTCAGTATTTACAAGGACTATAAAGAACATAATTAGTATGGGAACCAGCATCAATGCTTGAGGTCCAACACAGCAGTCATATTTTTAATTAAAAAAATGCATTGATATTGATTTTTGACTATGTGGAATGATCGCTACCCAGCATTTAGGACGGGCAAAAGATAATGCTTGCATACATTCTGTGAACTTAAAACAAGACTAGACTATTATATCAAGGCTATAGATGAGGTGACATGTGTTTACATTTGATACGCCCTCTGTTGGTCTGTGATCAAAATTGTCAGGCAAAAAACACTATAGTTTACATGGAAGAAGTTGATTTTTATTCATTAACTTTGGTTTCAAAGCAAATAATACAAAAATGGTATCAATCTTGTTTATAAATGCATCAAGCTATATACATAATATCACACAAAACTTCAAAGGTTTTTAAAAGTTGAGTTTTAAAGAGATTTATGTGGTCTGTCATAGACACTTCTGTGTTATTTTGCCTGCTTTGAAACAACAGAGGGCGGTCTGAATGTAAACATGTGACATCATAGGTCACCTCATCTATACCAATTAGCTATTTGAACTGACTGAACTCAGTTTTGGTGCAAATAACAGGCACTTGTCAAATCCTAGCCAAGACCCTGGGTACAGGACATTAATATTCAAACAATTTTGGATTGTTAAGTTACAGTGCAACCTCGTTAACACAAACTTATCAGGGACTCAGATTTTAGTTGGTGTTAAGTGATCTGAAATGAGCGTTTCAACAGTATTTTTTGTGGGACATGAGAGCACATCAGACATATCGAATTGCATTGTGAATACGAAGAATGTCTTTTTGATCAAATAATTTTCATTTTTTGAAATTCACGATATAATACAAATTTTATGACAAATTATTAAAATTTGATATTTTTCACATTTTTGATATAAACAGGCCTCGAAGTAAATTTTATTAATCTAATGATATATTCTTAGAGTGTATGTAGCTGGGAGGAAAAGCCGATTAATTGAATATTTTGACCTTTCATATTGAAGATATGGATTTTTTTTTTTTTTTTCCCAAAAGACCTAATTTTTTTGTGTTTTGTGAAAAAAATTCATATCTTCAATACGAAAGGTCAAAATTTTCAATTGACCGTCAGCTTTTCATTCCACCTACATACACTTTAAGTATAAATCATCCGATCTATAAAGTTTACTTCGAGTACTGTTAAATATCCAAAATATCAATTTTTAATCATTTGCCATAAAATGTGTATTACATTGCGAATTTCAAAAAATCAAAATTATTTGATATCAGAAGGACATTCTTCGTATTCAGAATGCAATTCGATATGTCTGATGTGCTCTAATGTCCCACAATAAATACTGTCCAAACGTTCATACCACATCCCTTAAACTAGTGTTTGAAGAAACAACTTGTCAGAAATTCACTTTGAAACTTGAAAGTATCTTATCCCACCCTCCGAGTCTGTTACATCATTCATATTTATTTCTCAATTTGCTTACAGATGTAGACGAAGCCTCAAAGAAGGAAATCAAAGACATTCTGATCACCTATGACAGGTCGCTTCTCGTCTCCGATCCTCGTCGCTGCGAAGCCAAGAAATTCGGTGGTCCCGGACCTCGTGCTCGCTACCAGAAATCCTACCGTTAAACAAGAACTTTTTGGAGTCGGTCATGGGGCGGGTTTTGGTTGTGGTGTAACATCACCATTTTATTGACAAAGAATAACTTTGAATAAATTAATGGCGAGATAAAGCAGAATGTAAGATAGTGTGGTGTTTTGGTGTGGTTATTTGGAGTAATTAACTATGGCTGAAGGATGATGTTATTACGAGTTTGGCAGACTGCCGAAGATCGATTAGTCGCTTTGTTAAGGGGATACTACACCCCTGCCAAACTTTGTGCCTATTTTTGCATTTTTCTCAAAAAATATAGCACATTGGTGACAAGTAAGATATGTATATTATAGGGGCAAGGGCTACAACTACTGCACAGGAAATTTTATTTCAACACAGACAACAGTTGTGGAGTTACAGTCAAAAATGAGGGAAAACCAATATTTGATCAATAAATCAATAACTGCTTGCCTTGAGTTGGTGAATGTTCAGTGCAGTAGTTGTAATCCTTGTCCCTATAATATACATAATATCTTGTCACCAATGCGCTTTAATGTTTGAGAAAAATGCAAAAACTTTTGTTGGGGGGGGCAGGATGTGACTTAGCCCCCTTTTACTTACAAGTAGCATCCTCAATTCAAGAGAATTAATGCGTAACAAAGACGAAGCTATATTCCACTCTGTCAAATGATATGGTTAAGATTTTGGGGGGGTTTAGGGTTAAGGATCATATTTTCACTGCAGTGCATTCCACAATACATTATGGGATTGGCCATAGTGTGTGATCCCAAGATGAGAGTAACACCATGTCGGGTTTTGCAATGGCAGATTCAAATATGCATTTACACAATTGCATCGCAAAATTTCCCTTCCACGTGTATGTACGCCTATTGGTATTGGGATTAGGTTGGTGCGTGCATGATTTGAATCTGCCATTGCAAAATCCAACATTTTTAGCAAAGAATAGTTAGCTATATCTCCGGTATTTTGTTACTTGGGTAACATCACAAAATAGGTCAAGGGTTTGACTTTTGGCCCTGTTACCCAAGTAAACAAAACACCTCAGATGTGGCAAACTATTCTTTATAGTAGCCTTTTTGGATATGTTCAGGAGGGTGTTTGGAGTCACTAGCAAGTAAAAACATTGGTGTTACAATTTTGTCTAGGTGTACCCATTATTTTACTTATCTTGTATTGACTCGTCTAGCCGGGGGGGTAAGGTGCCTGGGGAACCACCCTTAAAGAGGAAGCCCGCCAGAGCAGTTCTTCTGGGGTTAACCAAACCTGCCTGGTTATCAAATTAATTGCATCACCCAAATTAAGAGATAACCTTGTTACTGATTAATTTGATAACAGGGCAGGTTTAGTTCACCCCAGAAGAACTGCTCTGGTGGGGCTTCCTCTTCAAGGAGGCGCTGAATTGACAAATTCAGCATCGATTATGCACCCCTCCATGGGATATAAAGTCCAAATTTATGCACACATTTTGGAGTAATTCTGCTATACCCTGTGCACATGTGAATAAACCCTAACCCTAAAAATAGGGTGCGCAGGGCCGGGTAAACCAGAATTGTATTGAAAACACTGGGTAAACCAGAATTCTACCGTCTATTAGGCAGGCATATATGTATGTCACTTCTACGACTGATGAAAAGGGGTCCTTTAACCAGCCCAACATATATCGTCATGTCTAATATTACTTGCCCTGCCGTTGAAGCGCTCTCAAAATATGGAGAAAACACAGACAGTTCACTGATGCTAACATTTTTACCCAAACATTGGTAAAATTGTAACCAATGTTGAACTCTTTATTAATATGTACGCCTTTTTTGTAGGCTACATTTTAGCCCATTTTCGTCAAGATCCCATCCAGTTCCCACCCCCCCTTAAAGTTGGCTTTCCCACCTCTGAAAATGTACTGGTTACCCCACTGGGGCTACTGCCAACTTGCTCTCTCTGGTTGAAGGTGATCCTACCTTTTCAGCGATTTTGGTACAATGGGTTTGATTTACCAATGCGCCCATGGGGAAATCCCGGAGGGTCACTCACATGTAAAGGTGGTACAGGTATGTGCGGCCTCAAGGGTACCATTTTCAGGTTCTCCGGCAGTTCCTTAGACCCACATTTGCATCATGCTCCAGTTTATCATGTTTATTGAGCCTCAAACTCTTGAAATTCTAGCTCTTTGAACCAAATTTGGAAATTAATATATATATATATTTAGCTCCAAAGCCTATAATTCGGCCCACAACGGTTAAAATTTCAGTTCATCAAGCCCCTATTTATGTCAGGCGGATTTATCCGCCTGATATACTGTGAAGCTCTCAAATCTTCTTTCTTTCTTCTTTAGTAGAACCAAAAATTGCTACTAGTGCCAGACGCTTGCACCAATTTTGACCATTATTATGTTTTGATGGATCCAAGTTGTGATAATATTGGATCCAAAACATAATAATGATAAAATTGTATGCTTTACGCCCAATATTTATTGGTCTCGCTATGAGTTGTAAAATATTGGACTCGACTACGTCTCGTCCAATATTTTAAAACTCATAGCTCGACCAATAAATATGGGCTCAACCGATCCAATTTTATATCAAACTTGGCCACAAGAAGCACTGACCCAAGCTTAATATAACTTCTACACGGATAGGGGTCAAAGGTCACATAAGGGTTATTAGGGGTCATTTTGTGAAAATCTTAAAATGCTACTGCTCCTTTAAATGACATGCTATGACCACCAAACATGGTCAGCAAGAACCGCTGGCCCAAGCTTCAAATAAGTTGTACCACAGATTGGGGTCAAAGTTCATGTAAGGCTTGATAGGGGTCATTTTGTGAAAATATTTGTGTGAAATGTAATGAAGCAGCTATCATTAGAGGCAGCAATTTGGCAGATAACTTAGGCAGGGAGACAGCTTGTCTGCTGTTTTGATAACGAGAGATAAGCATAGTAAATATTTTGAAAGTCTCAACATATTAAATCTTAACCACAGTCTAGACCAAACTGAACATGTCAGAGATTGTCTAGTGTAGGGGCAGTGGTGTGGTTTTGGGAAGATAGCTGACAGTGGATCTCACATAATATTTCCTTTCTTTTTTTTATATTTGCTATATGGACCAAGTAATAGGCATGGGGAACTGTGTTAGGAATGCACTTTTGCTTGGTTATATGGGAAAGTGCGGGAGGGTAGGGGAGGAGGGGGGAGTCAGGTCAAATTCAAAGTTAATCCGGTGGGGCTGTAACTCCGAGAAAATGATCACTGACAATTGAGGAATATGAAATTGCAAAGGTCATCCGAGGTCAAAGGTCAGGTCAAATTTAAAGTTGCTCCAATTGGCCTGTAACTCAGGGAAAACAATCCCTGACGCTTAAGGAGTGTAAATCCATAAAGGTCATCTGAGGTCAAAGGTCGGGTCAAATTTTAAGTTGCTCCGATTGAGCTGCAACTCAGGAAAAATGATCCTTGACACTTCAGGAGTGTAAAACCGCAAAGGTCATCCGAGGTCAAAGGTCAGGTCAAATATTAAGTTGCTCCAAACAGCCTGTGACTCGGGGAAAACAATCCCTGACACTGGAGGAGTATAAAACCGTTAAGGTCATCAGAGGTCAAAGGTCAGGTCAAATTTAAAGTTGCTCCGATTGAGCTGCAACTCAGGACAAATGATCCCCGACATTTCAGGAGTGTAAAACCGCAAAGGTCATCCAAGGTTAAAGGTCAGGTCAAATTTAAAGTTACTCCGATCATCCTGTAACTCCGGGAACACAATCCCTAATACCTCAGGAGTATAAAACCGCAAAGGTCATCCGAGGTCAAAGGTCAGGTCAAATTTAAAGTTGCTCCAATCGAGCTGTAACTTGCACAAAATGATCCTTGACACTTGGGGAGTATAGCATGAGTTTACCCGAGGTCTAAGGTCAAACGATGCTAATCAGAATCAATCACCGCCTGACATTCGTGGCTCGTGAGCCACAGTAGCTCTATTATATGTTTGTAGGCTTAACTCTAGCTTATTTTCTGTTTTCAACATCCGTCGCTGTGCCCAAGTCATAATAATAGTACCCAACCGTCGCGTTGCAAACACTGCAAAAAGTAGGTACCCAGCAAACAAAAACGTTAAAAAATGTTAGAAAAGGTTGCCAGAAAACGTTTAAATGTCGGGTTATATAAAGGGTATAAAACGTTTTCATAACATTAAAAAAAGATGTTTAATAACTTATAACAAAATAACTAAAAAATGTTTGCAAGAAATGTTTTACAATAACATTTCGACAACATTTTAAAAATGCTGTTGTGGAGTGTTTTCATATAAAACGTTTTCATGAACTTTATATAACCCGACATTTGAATGTTATTAAAACGTTTTTACCAAACCCAAAATATAACATTTTAAAAACTTTTTTGTGTTTGCTGGGTATAGAGAAAGTCAGCATTCAAACAGGGCCGTCCCCCTGGGGCCGTCGCTTGACCATTTTCTGAGGAGGAGGGGGTGGAGAATAATTTTATTGTCTGGTATCAGGGTATTTCAGGGACGGATTTACCTTTATGCTGGCCCCTATAGTCGGCAACATGATTGTCACCCCTGGCTCTTCGGATCGAAGTGAATTCTGAATACGAGGAATGTCCTGATTATATCAAATAATAATGGATTTTTTTGAAATTAGTGATAACTAGATTTCGCGGTTCTCGGGTCGGGCAGGTCTTGTAATAAGCCTATCTCTAATTTCCCAACACCCGTTACTAATATATCTGCCCTGACCTAACTACTATGATATAGGCCTAACGCCTAGGCCTACGTCTTCCAAGGAGGATCCCAAAAATACCCCGAAATTAGTAAACGCAATAACGCCTAATATAACGGGTTATAATGCCTTACCATAACTGATTATTTTAATGTTAACCATTCTGGATGACCCCGGAAATAGTCATGTTCTACTGAAATAGGCCTATGCACGCGTTCCGTATTGAAATATGTGTTTAAAATAGGCCTATTGGTCCGATGAGATGCACCTGGTAGGCCTAGTCACACAGTTAAGCCTAATGCTTTCAGTTGCACACACTGCGCCCGTTGGTACTCAGCGAAAGCGATCCGCGCGCACGCGATAGCGCGCGGACTCAGCGCAAGACGCAATATCGCGCGGACCCAGCAAAAGCGCACCGCGCGACGCGATAGCGCGCGGACGGACGGACGGACGGACACTCTGTAAATAGTATTAAGATAGGCCCTAATACAAATTTTATGACAAATTATTAAAATTTTGATATTTTAAAAATGTTTGATATTCAACAGTCCTCGAAGATCACCGTATTGAAGATATACATTTTTTCACCCCAAAAGACCTAATTTTTTGGTGCTTGAAGGTGTGCAGAGGAGAGCGACAAAAACGCCGACAAAGATAATCTATAGGCCTACTATTAAAGAGGAACTTGCCGATAATCGATACGTTGAAGAGGAACTGATCGATACTTTGAAGAGGAACTTGCTGATAATCGATACTTGGGATCGATTCATCGGTATCATCTCAGAGATTATAGATAAATTATAAATTAATATAGAGTATATAAACAAGTTCTAGCATTTCAGTGTAAGCTAGTGTATAGTCATGATAATATACAGCAGAACTGAAATCCAAACCATATCACGAAAGACTAAAGGAACTGAATCTTATGACACTGGAAGATAGAAGGAGGAGAGCAGACTTGATCCAAACGTACAGAATATTCACAGGTATTGACAACATAAATGCAGCAGACATGTTCCAACTAGCAGAATACCAAGCTACAAGAGGCCACCCAATGAAACTCACTCAAGTAGATACAAAACGCTACTTCTCCAGGCAAAGAGTTATAAAAGACTGGAATAGACTACCCAATTCTTCAGCTCCAACCATCAACGACTTCAAAACCAAACTCCAAACCTTATTGGGTTAGGGGTGGTGCAATAATTATGTGTACCCCCGGGGTGGTGAATTATAGAGGAGGGCAAAGATTTTTTGGCAGGCCAAAGGGGGGGGCAAGCATTTTTGGCAGGTCGAAAGGGGGGGGTCATGCGATTTTTGGCAGATCGAAAGGGGGCAAGCGATTTTGGCACAGATATTTTGGGCATCGTTTCTTTATTACGCCCTAAAAAGGTAGGGGAGAGCGGGGAGTGTTCGCCCTATTTTTTTCTGACCAGCCTAGCGAGGTCAATTTTAAGGTTATGGATGACCTGATTAGCCCATGTGAAAGCCCTATGTCTTAGCTATATACGACCACAATCCCAGAACTATAGACCTTACAATAGCAACAGGATAGAGCAAACAAAAAAGTTTTGCAAAGTGGCGAACTTGCCCCATATTGGGGCAGGTTCGCCCATATGGAGGGGTAAGTTCACCCTAATCACAAAAAAAGGTTTAAACATCGCCTAACAATAACATATTCAATGCAAACATTTAGCAAGAGTATAAAGGGCATTCATTTTCTTCTGGGGAATCACTCAATTTGTTGCAGGGGTCGGGTCAGGGTAAAATGTAGGGGTCCAAAGTAAGCTTTAACGTATCGTGTTTACAACTTCAGGGGATTATTGATTAGGACATAAACGGTGGTATGAATAATACTGATACCACATAACTTTAAAAAACATGCTTTTCAGCAGTTTTACCTTGTTTAATGGTATAATTTTCAATATTTTGCATAATACGCTGATGGGGCAGGTCCGCCCTGCAGCTTGGGGTAAGTCCGCCCGGGGAAGATATAGGGCGAACATGCCCCATCCTCAAAAGGGCGAACGTGCCCTTGAACACATTTTGTATTTTCTTTAGGGTATGCAAAATACAAATCGAATAAGGAGTTTATAACTGCATTAAATCTTTGACAAATCCCATATGTTCCCAATACAGATTTCCATTAAAACCATCTGTATTTATGTATTAATGATAATACAACATTATTAATGCAAGAAAAAATTACGTTTTGGTGTATTTTTTTTGTTTTGGCTGCAGTTCGATGAACACGTCCCTATATGTCGCGTAGCTAATATGAGAAGTTTATAATGACTAGTGTCACCTAATTTTGCCATCACCAAATCCCCCGATAGCCCTAGTGCTGAGAAACAAGGGGTGGGCGAACCTGCCCCTAGGGCGAACACTCCCCGCTCTCCCCTATAGGAAAACATTAGGAACACGTTCAAATATGCAAAATTTCCTGCTCGCTACGCTCGCATTATATGATAACACAATTTAAGGTCATAAATTAGGGTTCCCCAAAATCTTAGTGTGTAAGGGGGGGCAAAGATTTTTGGCACTTCGAAAGGGGGGGCAAAGGTTTTTGGCACATCGAAGGGGGGGGGGTATTTTTTGGCACGTCGAAAGGGGGGGGGCAAGCGATTTTTGGCAGACCACTTTGAGAATTCACCACCCCTGGGGGTACACATAATATTATTGCACAGCCCCTTACTAAGGGCGAAAAGACCGGCTCACCCAATCCACATTATGACCCTCCCTAGGATCTTGTGAGAAGAGTGAGGAATGGTGCAGTGGGCTTGAAATAAGCAGGAGCAAAAGGCAAAATGACCCTGGTTCTACAGAACTGTGCGTATTTGTACCAGGGGGCAATATTTACACAAAAACACCAAAAAATGCTCCTGGATCTGAAATGGTGTGGCACTTAATGTAAGTTCATGTAAGTTCAAACCTCAAGTGTTCCCTTCATCAGTCCAATCAGAATTGATTTATATCGAACGAAAGCTAACACTTCCCCCTTGAAACACCTTTTTCATTAGGTCAACAGATAACACAAATCAATATTTAAATTATAGCAAGGCGAATGTGGTAAATCTGTTGAACACGACCTATCCACTGCACGATTTTTGACCAAAATGTAGGTTATATACTAGGCCTACTGACATAAAATCCGAACTTGAAACATTGGCAAAGATTTTATTAATGAGCGTCTCCAGTCATTAGCCCCTTAACTTTATTGATTATTGATAAAAACATTGAAATATATAAAACCTTAACCCCCCTTAACCGTAGTATGATGTCCTATTTGCTTCAAAGAAAAAAAAGCACATTATTGTGATGATAATAGGCCTACATTTTCCCCCAAAGACCTGGGTTTTTTTTTTTGGGTGGGGGGTCAAGGTGTGTTTTAGGAAAAAAGCCATATCTACAATACAAAAGGTCAACATTTTCAATTGATCGTCGGCTTATCACTTTAAGTACATATCTTTAGATTTTTAAAGTTAGTAGGGCATACTTCCGACTGATAGGCCTAATCAAAATGTAGGCCTATAGCTATTAATTCCTATTAGGCTATATCGCGAATTTAAAAAAAAATCAAAATTATTTGATATCAAAAGGACATTCTTCGTATTCAGAATGCAATTTGATTTGTCTGATGTGCTCTCAATCTCATGTTCACACAAAAAATTGTCCATACTCCAAAAGTTCATACCCCCAGGCCCCAGCCCTTAAAATAATTATGTCAAGTTTCTAACTTTTTTTCGTGACCGTGGACAGTCTGCGTGGACCGTCTCATCTGGCGTAATAGCGCCCTCTCTTTGTTTCGCGCCACAAGGATTTCATTCACGTCTTGTACGTGATTTGTTTTTGTGTGTCTCATAAACCTTCAAAATTGTCAAAATGACGGACGTTTTAGAATTCAACGAGATTGCTCAAGAAATAAAGGGTGCTATGGTGAGTGAAATCTAATATTTATGTACCAAACCAAGATAGATAACATAGTTAATGCACAATGATCGCAATTGTTTTCAAAGGTCGGTGCCAAATTCGGAAACCACACACACACCTGACACATGACAACAATGCAATCATCAGATCATGGACAAAATGAATGATCATGAATTTAATACACTAGCGGGATACCCGCGCTTCGCGCGGGTCCCCGCTAGATGAGTAAATGGGAGCGTTCACTATAACAGGAAGAATTACTGAACAGATAGAATCATTGAAAAGGTACATTTTATTTATCTAAATCTGTCTCTTCGATACATTTTCTTTTTTAGTTTGTTCTGCTTAGCTTGTGATTTTCCGTTTCCATGTTATTTATTTATTTAACCCGTTATTTAACCACATCTTTTTCCCGTATTTATTACGTCCTCACATAGCGTGTCTGCGGGACGTGTTCACCCGGTCCCGTGACCCGTCCATGTACCTTTTTGTCCTTTATTTTTCCTTCTTTCCGTATTATCATGTCCACTGGTCTCTGGCTCGCTTGAGTCGCGTAGTGCGCATTACGCACGAGGCGCCAACGCGCTGCCGGCCAGCTGCAGTGACGCGTAGGCTGACAACCTGATTTTCATAACAAAAAACCCGCTTTTACCCATATTTTCACTGTTTTTGCAGCCAATTCTTGACCGCTTTTCAACCAAATAAAGTTTAAACACGCTCCCGTATATTCATCGATCTCCCGTATGAATTTGGCGACATTTGAATGGAAACTGACGGAGCCTTTGGTGGACTCACATAGATACAACATTTCCCTATTTATAGTAAGATGTCATGATATGATGAGTTGTATCATGTGTAGGTCTAGTCATTAATGGCGATCCCGACTTTTAAACCATGATGGTACACGCCACACGCATTTCAAGTGAAGAACTCATCCCGACCGGACTCCCGTCTAAAAGCGGGTTTTCTAATTTCTTATTTCTAAAGATTTGTAGCGCATTCATTATGAGATGCTCATTTTTTTGTGGTAACTTCAATGGACATGGTGAAATGAAATTATGGCTTTCGAGGTCGCGTCACTGTCACTGAACTTGAAAGTCATGAAAAGATTACGTACCGGCCTATTTTTATTTTTCCAAAACCCAGGTTTTCTGCCTAATGTGGCGCTCTAGCTGAAATACAGCAAGACGATATAATATAACGAAGACCTAAATTTTTTTCTTTGATTGGCGTATAAACCCGACCGACCCTAGGCTATATAGGCCCAACCCTAGATTTTTTCTCAATTTTTTTGCAATAAAAATATTTAGAAAAATAAATTAAATTAAAAAAAATGAAACAAAAAAGTTCCAAGGCCTTTATCATCATACGCTTAGGCCTACCGCTTAAAATGTAAAAAAATGGTTTTTTTTATATGGTGCCGACCAACCTACCCTAATTTTTTTATATTACGCCAATCAAACAATTTTTTATATTTTAGATATATATCTCGAGCTGTACATGAAGTTGAGCTATAAAGGTTAAAACTCTTAATCAAATTAAACTTTGTCAACAAGGTTAAACCTGTTTTCAACTGTAAAAACATGCAAAACTAAACCTTGTTGCAAAAGTAAAAATTTAGTCTTAGGCTCATGAAAGTCAATTCCGAGTTTATCGTCCCTTTTTTTCCCGGGTTGGTGAGGTGACTTTTTCATTTTCATTATTTCATCAGATTTCATTATTGACCTAAAATGCGTGTTGATTTAAAGCCACACTCATACATGTTATTTATAAACAGGTTTTTATATGGGTAGGGACTAGAAAAGTTAGAAAAGAGCCTGGTTTTGCTTCCAAGCTATGAATTTATATGTTTTACAAACAAAAATATATGTTTCCAATTGCTAAAACTGGTGAAAACACTGATACTTTGAAAATAATGAATTATTTTGGCATTTGTGAAAATTTGACGCGGGTAATTTTGGTTTCCAAAAAGTGACGCGGGCGGGGGACGATAAACTCGGAATCGACTTTCACGCGCCTTATAAATATAGCGAGGGTGGACTAAAAGCATGCATTTTCCCCCGCATCAATTCATGTATTGCATGTGACATGTTTGGAACAAACATCGTGACAAACTTCCTGTCCAAGTACAGTACAATTTTTTTATTACTTTCGTGGTCTGAGCTGTGCGCCGAGCATAAACACAGAGGTAAACAATCGCACTGATTGGCTGATCAACGCTCTTGACAACAAGACGGTTGCGCACTTCACATTTACCGATGGCCGCTAACAATGTGACATCAGCGTGATGTATGCCGGGTTAGATTGCAAAGGTGAATGGGATTTACCAAAAAGTGAATTGTTCATGGAACACTAACAAATTCAATTTATATTGTAACTAGGGCAGACCCGACGTTCGGATCAGGTTTGTAAAAAAATAACTTATTATTCAATGCTGGATCAAGACGATGTACGTTTTAATTACTGGTTGCATGTCATAAGTTGGGTAAAATTTGCATTACATGGTCAAAAATGACAAAAAATTTATTTTTTTGATATGTTGTATATTGACAATCTCTATTAATTAACACCATTTTTAACCTTAACACATGCTTAATTTTTGAGATAATGCTAAATTACTAATTAATTAATACACAGGCGTCTATGTAAATCTCAATTTTCAAATGTGTTTTTCTCAAATCGGACCTCAATTACAAAAATGACTGTAAAATTTTTATTTTATGCAAGAATGTCATCAGATTTAGAGGATATGTTCTCAATACATTAATGCTTCAAATGAACTATTTAAAATAAGTGTACGTATGTTAATTACATTGTGAAGGTCAATGACCTTTTTACGAGTAATTAACAAGATGGTTATTCTATTATTGAGGAAATGAATATATCAAGATGAGAAATGTACATTAGCATATTGCTAAAAATACTGAAATTCAACCAGGATTTCATTAAAATGAAAAAATGGAACATATAACCCTTTAAGGTGGTATTACACACCTTTTCTCAAAAATAATATCACACTGGTAAAAAAAAAGTTATGTATATGTATAGGGGTAAGGAATCCAGTTACTACACTGGAATTTCAGTGACTCAAGACAAGCGGTACATTATTTATGATAAGAAAAGAGGTACCGCTAGAATGTACCTCATTTCTTAACATATGTAATGAACCCCTTCTCTTGAATCACTGAAATTTCAGTGAAGTAATTGGATTCCTTTCCCCTATAATATACATGTAACTTTTGTTACCAGTGTGCAGTTACTTTTTGAGAAAAATGCAAAATTAGTCACAAAATTTATCAGGGGGTGTAGTACCACCTTAAGTAGTCAGTAATTGTTTTAGTTGTACAAATTCAACATTCAAAGCTGTCAATACATCATAGCCTCCCTAGATTTGAAAAAGTAACCAGTAGTTTTGACATGCTGATGTGTGAATTTTCACATAAGCCCTATTGCACACTCCCGCATCTGCCTGCTCCACATCCGCCTGCTCCTCCACCCCTGGCATTTTTCATTTCAACAGATACGATTTTTTTACTGAATAATGTATAATTATATGCTGCAGTAGACTGAAAGAGTATAATATTAGGCTTAAAATGAGGTATCAACCACTGCTGTAGGATATGGGGTTACGGAAAGCCAATCAAATTTGTATCCCAATTTTCAGAAAAGTGTAATCCCTCCACCCTTTTAGCATACCCAACTTATGACATGCGACCTACTGTTACTTCTATTGACCAGCTAGGGTGGCAGGGACACATAGAATCAGTATGCATTGCAGACCTGTTTTTGTAGTCTTGCCAGCAAGACTTCAGTCTTTATCATAAACATAATGACATCTACGGACCTGGCTACAGTTACTGGAACTAGCTGTTTTTGGTTGTAGCAGTATTTCATTTTCTCTGCTTGTAAAATTGTGGGACAGATATTGCTATATTAATGGAAATTTGGCTTCACTTCCCAAGAAATAGCACATAATCATTACGGTATTTATTGTGCGCAGTTTCTCATGAATATTTTTATTAGTACATTTATAGACTCAAGTTTAACGTTTAGACACTTCGTTTGTCATGAATACCGGGAACGTTTTGATGTGGTTATAATTTATGAATAACATACTGATACGAACGTGAATGTGAAATAGCACTGCAATCGAACCATCTGTTGATCATCTGGGACAGTCCAGGATTGTCTTACACTTTATCATGTTTTTTTTTTCCAGAATGGTGGACGCCTGAAACTGAGCAAGCAAGGTGTGGCTTTCAAGAACAGCAAGACGGGAAAGGTTGACCAGATCCACGCCGAAGACATGCAGAAGACAAACTGGCTCAAAGTAGCCAGGGGTTATGAACTCAAACTGTACACAAACAGTGGATCTATCTTCAAATATGATGGATTCAAGGACTCGGTAAGAATAAACTAAAATTGCTGTTTGTTTTTTGTAGGACCGCAGGGAATAGCCTTTTGAGGAGAGTGAGCGCTATCACTCTCTACTGCTCTCCTTAAATATGATATCATAGGAGAGTGATTTTTAGCTCTTCTTAGTTGACCATCCTCTCCTTACATTCTATTGTAAATGCTCTAAATAGCTCTCCTTGATGGCTCCAGAAGAGCTATTTAATGCTCTCCTGCCAATTCCAAAAGACAGTCCCTGAGACTGCAGTTGTGACTTGAAATTTCCTGCTCAGGATATTGATTTTGATGTCAAAATTGATTGGGAACTTTGGTTCTCAAGGGCATAGAAATGTGGCGAGAATCCAAAAATCCAATTCTTGCAGAGCTTCTCGTTCTCCTAACTTAATGTGCATGAATTTGAATAGATTCGCATAGATTTTTAAACCAACACACAAATTAAATGGGAGAAAATCTGAAGATTCTTGTAAAATGCTGAACATTGCCAGAATCAAAGTTGAAACAAATGCTACTCCTGCAACACTGTAATTTTCGGATGTTTGTTCCCTGAATTGGCAATACCTGTACAAATGTAGCTTTAATTAAGTTTCACTAGTTATATGTTAAGATCTATAAACATACAACAAATTACTATTTTCCTCTTTTTTTTACAGGACCAAGAAAGAGTAAGCAACTTCATTAAGAACCATTTTGATTTAGAGCTAGAACATCAAGAAATGTCTTTAAAAGGATGGAATTGGGGAACCGCTTCTTTCAGAGGTAATTTTGTGCTGTTGTGTAACATGGGGGTGCTCTTGGCTCCAATTGTGGCCCTTGAACATGTTTAAAACAACTGACAAGAGGTTACATCTAGGAGGTTTTACGTTAAACATGTTCAGGTTTTTTCTGTCCAACAACGAATTGTATTAAAAAATTTGCTACATTATTATCATCAAATTGATCTACATGTATTTAAACGAGGACACAAACACATCAAGGATCAATAGATCATATTATACATGACCAGGGCTCAAATTTCAGGGAGGCCACCACGGCCATTGCATGCCCTTTTTCAATTATGGCCTTGGTGCCCCCAGACCTTTGTCAACTTCAAAGCATTCTTCATCACTCGTTGGTCTTGGTGCCCTTGTTTGTCTTTGCCCTGTGGCCTTGAAAATGGGTGCCCCCTAAATTAAAAGTGTGTGGAGTGTGTGTGGAATTAAAGAGTGTGTGGAGTAGACTGTTTGAGCAATATTCATGCTGTTGCCTCTGGGGTCGGGCAGGCGTGGACTGATCTATTCCTCAGCTGACAGGGCGACAGGCCTTTGGTTTTCAGGAGCTCAATAATATTGCTCCAGAGCTCCTACAGCTCTCCATAACAGCATTATAGGAGTGTGATTTGTAGAGCCCCTTAATATTTGAAATCCTGTGTTTTATGACAGGTTTTAAAAATACGAGCTCCTTATTAAGCTCCTCACAAAAATCAGGAGAGTAATTAACAAAACTCCTGCATTTTTCAGAAATAAAGGTCTGGGCGGGGCTCGGTGCTGTTCATGCTTACAGGGATGCTTGGGATTGTTACCTCGTTGTTGTGGGTACCCCACTCTTCCGGTCTGTATCAGAGAAGCCCGGGTCTGTGTCCGCTTTCAGACATCTCGCAGATTGGTTGTTGTTGTGTATTTTGGAGTGCATTTTGTCAAGCTCTGTGTTCTTTGTAGAGCGCTCTTAATAATCAATAATAAGGCCAAAAAAAATAATTGTTTGTCTCAAAGCTCACGAGTGGTTTGAAAAGAAATGCGAAATGCAATTTTTTTTTTCCCGACTTTTTTCATGGTATTTGGAGAAAAAATCTGATTTTCGCCGAATTTTTCTGGAAAAAACAAATTTTGAAATAAAAAAAAATTCCGCATTTCTTTTTTTCCAAATCTCACGATTTTACAAATGCGCGCCTAATATGAAAATTTTACAATTTTTATTCAGGTTCAGAGTTGCAATTTGCAGTAGACAAGAAGGCAGCGTTCCATCTACCATTGGGCAACGTATCACACAGCACCACGGCAAAGAACGAGGTTATTTTAGAATTCCATCAGAATGACGACGCTGAAGTGTCGCTGATGGAGATGAGGTTCTATGTGCCACCAACAGAGGCTGATACTAATCCTGTTGAGGTAAGCAGGAACTAAGTAAATATAGTAAAAGTTGGATTTTCTAAGTTTCATGCTTTAATACATATTTATCCATGGTTTCAAAATATCAAGGTTTTTTTTATACATGCAGAAGAACATTTGCCGTTGCGTGTTTTAAATATGGCACCTTGTTTAGTGCAAAACTGTGAAAAAACACATAAAATATATTAAAATAAAATAAACAAATGTTGTCATTTATTATTTATTTATTTATTTATTTATTTTATTTATTACACTTTATCACTGGCAAATACAATAATTATAATATAACATCAAAATATATTGCACATGAATATTCAAAAGTACATACAAAAAAAAAGGAAGTATAGATAAAATTTTGCACCAGTGAAAGGCAAGGACTAACAGGTGCAAAGCACCTCTAGGACAGTCCCACCAAGGATCAAAACAATGAGGACACCCCCTCCCCCCTCCCAAAAAATTTGAAAACAAAAACAAAAAACAACCTACACAAGCCTACAACCAGAACACTGGCAACAGGTAACCCAAGAGCATGTGTTGTAAGGATCAAAACTCTCCTCTAGTTTGTTCTTGTACCACTCAGAGAGCTGGCTCTTAAAAGAGGACATGTTGACAGTGGATCTAATTGTGAGAGGAAGTTGATTCCATAGGGGAACAATACGGTTGAAAAACGATGCCCTGTGAGATTCGGTTTTGCATCGTTTGGGAATCAACAATAGGGGGTCAGCAGATGATCTGGTGGTGGGACGGTCCTTGAGAGTGGAGTTAAAAACAACAAAATGGTTAAGATTAAGGTCATAAAGTTCCATTTTGCATCTAAAAAAGAATGTGAGATCAAGGATTTCACATCTAAAAGACAAAGGAAGGAGGTTTAATTTAGTTAACCTCTCACGATAGTCTAAATCAGGGTAATGTAGAGTATAGTTTGTTGCTCTCCTCTGGATGCCTTCAAGTAATCGAAGATTACGTTTTGATGTACCACTCCAGAGAGAGCTGGCATACTCCACATCACTCCTGACCAGTGCAGTAAAAGTGTCCTTGTGACCCTTTCGGGAGCATTAAAACCTACTGCACGTTTTATCATACCCAACTTTTTATTGCACTTGTTGACAACGCGTCTTACATGGTCATTCCATGCAAGACTAGATGAAATATCAATACCAAGATCCTTGATAGAATCAGTTCTGGATAAAATATTGTTATTCATACGATAGTCAAATTTCACCATATTTCTTTTTCTGGTGACTGAAATTATTTGGCATTTGGATGGATGGTAATGCATGTCCCATGTTTTGTCCCATTTATAAAGAGAATTGATGTCATCCTGAAGGAGCAAGCAGTCATGTGTACTATGGATTGATCTAAAGCATTTGGAATCATCAGCAAATAACGCAGTTGTGCTGTTTCGGGTACAGTTAGGCATGTCATTGATGTAACACAAAAAAAGCATGGGTCCCAAGATGGACCCTTGAGGGACACCGGATAAGACTGGGAGCCAGTCTGAGTTTGAACTATCAATGACTACACTTTGCTCCCTATCAGTCAAGTATGCTTGAAACCAACTAAGAATATGCGAATGGAACCCAAACGACTGTAACTTGTGAATGAGCAATTTGTGAGAGACGCTGTCAAATGCCTTAGAAAAATCCAAGTACAACATGTCTACTTGCCCAGACTCATCCATTATGGAGCTTATTTCATGAAATACTGTTCGAAGCTGCGTGACAGTTGATCTTCCTTTAACAAAACCATGCTGTAAGTGATGAATTTGATCTTTAATTTGTGGAAAAACAATATTAAACACAGCTCTTTCCATGATCTTACCACAAATGCACAGCAAGGAAACAGGCCGATAATTTTCCACAAGTTGTTTGTCACCCTTCTTGTAAACAGGCACAACATTAGCTTTTAACCATATGCTTTGTAGTTTCCCAGACGAGAGAGAACAATTAAATATGTGACACAGGGGATGAGCAATTTGAGAGGCACATTCTTTCAATAACCTTGGTGATATGTCATCAGGCCCAGTAGCTTTTGATGTGTCAAGACTGCATAGTATTTCCAAAACATCAGACTCCTCAATCTGAATACTACCAAGTAACTGGTGTTGAAACATAGGGATATCAGGTAATTCAATATCATCCCTGGGTTTTGAAAACACAGAATAAAAATATGAATTGAACAATTGCACTTTATCACTGGCTTCTGACGCAGTACATTGATCACCCTTGATCACCTGTGGCAAAGTGCGGGATTGTGTTTTGGATTTGAAATAAGACCAAAATCTCTTGGGATTATCAGAGATGGTAGCACCTAAACTGTCAATATAATCATTGTACTTATCCTGAATTAAATTCTTCAATCGACATAACTTACAAAATGATTCCCAGGGCGATTTTTTGCTCTCCGCCATGCACTCTCCTTTTTGTTCAAGATGACGAATCTCAGAGTCAATCCATGCAGGAGCTGTACAATCTTTTATCTTGACCTTAGAAATGTGCTTATTAATAATGTTCATAAAAATATCAGTGAAGTTATTCCATGACATGTCAACGTTGGATGCATTGTATACACGACTAAAATCAGTCAAACTCAGCTCAGATCTAATTCCACTGAAGTTTGCATTTTTAAAATTGTAAACAAACCGAGTGGCTGGCCTAAGTCTATTTATTTTTGTGTACACAACAAATTCCAACAAGACATGGTCAGCGCCTATCGACGTTAGCTGCCACACATTGCCCAAGGCATGCGCATACCTTTGGGCGGCGATTCAGTAGACAATGTTTGTTACAACTCCCCAGGGCTCGAGCTCATACCGCTTCGCCATCGTGCCCCATTTTATAATGTCCACTACTACAGTAGAAATTTATAAGCAATTTGTGTGGGGCAACTCTTGGTTGATTGTGACGAGAGATCATTTGCCAAGCTGAAAAGGAGAGGAACATCATTGACTTCTTCCAGTGCTTGTATAATTCTTGTGGATCCACCATTATGACAGCTTGCAAAGCTCTTATTTATAGATATTTATAGAACTTTGTAGATGCCATATATTTTGCAATAAGCAATTGGTGGAAAAAAGAAAAGGAACCAATGTGAAATGTTAATTATCAATGGGGTTTCTGACTTTGGTATGTCTGCCTTTTGTACACATGTGGCACAGTTGGTCATACCTTGCATTGGGATTGTGTGCAAATATATGGTGTTTTCATCCTTTTATTTAACATTCAAAACATTATGAATAAAATTTATGAATAAAATTAATGCAGTGGGACAATATGAATGTTTTCTATAAGAAAATCAAATTTAATTTTACAAGTCTCGACTATTAGCTTGTTGGCTTCAATTTTAAAATGACAATTTTGTGTGTATGGAAATGGGCACTTTATATTGATCAAATTTCCCAGTTATAGTGCATTGTGGGGATGTATTTAAGCCTTCTCTGATTAATTATCTTCAAGAAAACTTACACATCTGCTTATACATGTATTAATACATTTTGCTCAATTTTCCTTGCAGGCATTCCATGAAAAGATCCTAGCTAAAGCTGACATCATCCAAGCTACAGGAGATGCATTGTGCTCTATTGAACAAATACCATGTCTCACACCAAGGTCAGTACAAACTTAAGGTCTGTTCATACTACGCCCTCAACTGCTACGCCGCAATTGCGTTGCGGTGCATTGCCGCACTGCATCGTACTGCTAAATACTACTTTGCGCTTTGCGGTACCGCAATCAAGTTAAATACATTTTAACTTGGAAATGGCACTAGTTGCGTTGAGTTGCGGCAAAAGTAATGGACATATCGGTAACACACTTCACCACAAAAATTATCAATTGCGGCGTTGTATGAACAGTCCTTAACACTGCAAATGTAGGTTATGATAATAATGGCCCATAAGTATGGGTACCACTCAGCAGGGTTGTTTGATTTAAATCACACCAATTCACTGGTTTAAATCAACTTTTTCCATTTTTTACTATTTTTGATAAATGTAAGTTAATTTCTTGCTTAAATTGACTATTTTACTTCATTCTTAATGCTTCTACAACTTTTGGACACAATTAAATGACAATGATGTCACTTTATCTATTGCTAAAAATTCATCTTCAAGGTGCAGAATTCAACAGGTTTGTTCCCCATGATTTTAACAGATTTTTTCTTCGAAATTTTCACATGTAAAAACATTTTTTGATTTTTTTTGGTAAATACCTGGTAGGATTGTGCATATGACTAGCATTCCACTGGTACTCTTCTGACTTTATCATGGGGTATAGCAGTTTTTAGAATAAAAAAATAAAAAATATCAATTTAAATAAATAGAAATCCGATATAAATTTTAAAAAAATCAACAACCCTGGGTACCAGGCCTAAACCCCTTAGGAACTCCTGTAAGAACTATTTTAATTGGTTACAAAGAGGGCTATATCTTGTATTGAACCAATCAGAGATATTGTAAGAATGATCTCTGGGAGTATTATGGATAAATTTGAAGTTGTTGAACAATTTGACTTGAAAATGTACAATATATCATACGAGATTCTTACCCAGCTTGTGATTCTGTTAATTTTCGTCATCAGGGGTCGTTATGATATCAAGATGTTCCAGTCATTTCTGCAACTCCACGGCAAGACGTTTGATTACAAGATTCCATACACAACTGTTCTCAGATTGTTCTTACTGCCGCATAAAGACAACAGACAAATGTACTTTATAGTAAGTGTACAGAGGTTGTTTTGGGGGGGACAACCTGTCAGTCCGAAACACCGTCAATCTGAACCCCCGTAAGTCCGAAAACAGTAACCCTAACCCTAACGGTTTTTCTAACTAACAGGGGTTCGGATTGACGGGTGTTTCAGACTAACGGGGAGACCCTGGGTGGGGTGGGGTGTGATAGGGGTACTGCCTCATAAAGACAACTGACAAATGTACTTTTTATAGTAAGTGTTGAGAGGTTGTTTTGGGTCGGGATGGGTTGGGTGGGTGTGATAGGGGTGGGTGGGTGTGATCGGGGTGGGGTGTGATAGGGGTACTGCCACATAAAGACAACAGACGAATGTACTTTATAGTAAGTGTGGAGAGGTTATTTAATTTTGGGGGTTGGGGATGGGTGGGGTCAGGGTGAGGTGTGATTGAGGTAACGTAGGGGCAGGATAAGGTTGGTGGTGGGTAGGGGTGTGGTTGGGAATTTTTCAATTTTTCTGGCAATCCAAAACTGCATTTTAGAATACCAATTATAGACCACTTGACATGTGACGTCATTGCCCGGCAGTATGTGCGCGAATTATGGCAATTTCCATTGTTCTTTGCCCTGCAGTATGCGTACGCATCATAGTTTGGTCAGGGCATGTGCATTTTAAATCGCCCACCACATTTCATATAGTACAAGAAAGCTATTGAACAGTGTAGTGGTTCGCTCAAGCATATCGATGAGTCCCTTGCCTTTGTTGATAAACAATGATGTCAAGTGGTGTATAGGCGAGGCATGTAGGTTGTCCATGCTCAGGTGTAAGGAATTCTGTACAAATCCAATAGGAGATGGGATCTCGGTGTTCTTCATATTATCTACTTCATATTTTATCGCTTTTATCAACATTTCTAAAAGAGGAAGATTAAGGTCATGTCTTCCCTATGGGGTGTATGTATTACAAGTGTAATAGCCAATTATTGTTTTTGCACCTGTAGCTCAGTCTGGATCCGCCCATCGCATACAAGGCCAAACTCGCTATCATTTCCTCATCTTGAGTTTCAACAAAGAGGAAACTTTGACATTGGAAATCAACATAACAGAGTAAGTAGATAGTACAGCTGCTAACCTTACGCATTGTTCACTTTTTAGTAGAAACATGGGCATTTACACACATGGGGTACCAGGTCCAATTTTGATTTTCAGATGTAGAGCCATTTTGACACCATATTTCCAAAAATCGGAGTAAGTTGAAATTTTTACCCCTGTACAACCAAAAATGTAATATTTTACCCCAAAAAGAGATTTTTATACGATGACTCCATAAAGGTAAGTCGTAGATAGCACAAACCGCCACAAACTATTCACTTTTTTTCTTCATCTTTGTGATCAGGCCAGTAATTTGGTATATGGGTATATATTTGGTATATAGTGCAATGCAGAGTGTGTTCTCTTTGGGCTTGGGGGAGGGAGGTACCGTCAACAGGGGTGAGATTGATCAAATTGGGCCTTTTTATGTTTGTAACTCTGGCACATATAATTTTTTGGTAGATTATATTAATTGTTTATAACAAATAGGGTCCCCACTTTATATCAATATATAATGTATGATGGTAGGAATTGCGTTTGTATAATTTTTTTTTAATCAAAGAGTGATCAATCTCACCCCAATATATGGGGTGAGATTGATCACTCATTGTTGACTGTATAAAGTATGTAGGGGGCCTATATATGATCAATGTCACTACTGCTATGGGGTTAGATTGATCAAAATTTGGCGTTAAAAAAAATTCTGAAACATTTTCAAATCAAAATGTTTTATGCTGATATACCAAATCTGGTACGAAAATGTTCTACCAGTGTTTTTTTGTGCTTGTTGTTAAGCCTATTGAACAGTGTTCCATATGGTATTCCATAAGTTCTCACCCAGGTGATTAATCCTCATGATCAATCTCACCCAGGTGATCAATCTCACCCCTGTTGACGGTACTCGTTACAAATGACCATACAGGAATATTGTGCAAACATAAGTTTGATTTTTTTTACCATTAGATATATCAGTGACCCCTCTTTTTAGGCCAATTTTGGTATAAATATGAGTTACGTCATATTTTTTTTCAGAAATTTGAAAAAAATTGGTATAGAGATGGCCTAAATTTTTGGGAGAAATAACATAGAGATCTCGATAGGTCCACTTTCAGAATCGCATCATAATCCCCCCAAAAAAAAAACAAACTTAAGTTACCCCCCCCATGATCTTTAGGTCTAACTTCTTCCAATATTATTTGATTTCAGGGAGGAATTGGAGGAGAAATATGCAGGTAAACTACAGAAAGAGATGACAGGAGCATCGTTTGAAATCGTCAGCAGGCTGATGAAAGCATTGACAGGAAGAAAGATAACAATACCAGGGTCATTCAGCACGTAAGTCACAATGGTCTCATCCCAATGGCATAGTTCAATAACCTCAATTAAACAATAATAGTACAAAATTTGACCTCAATTTGCAGAGTATGAGTTTTTGTACTCAAATTTTCAAAGGTCATTCAATGCATGTACAAATGTATTGCAGTTAAAGAACTGTACCCTGATACATGAGCATGTTGTGGATCCTTGTGCCTATGGCTTTGTTTCTCGATAGAGGGCATTGTGGCACAGAAGTATTATGTTTTGGACTCATGATCGAAAAGAGAGGGGATCAGCGTGGTACACTTAAGGTCTTTGCCTTTGGTGTGAGATATACTGGGTTCAATTCCCGCATGACAAAAATAAAAAAATCTAATTACGCTCTCCCCATGGCTCATCTGGTAAAGACGGGACAGTCAGTTCCAATCAGGGTATTAAGCTTGATTGTTGGCTAAACTTGCCTGATCTGTAAAAATGCCTTGACAAGCTATCTACGGCCACACCCTTCTTTCACCAGGTCACTTGCACCTCACCAAAGTTTTGTCATTGTTATCTCCCTGAACAGGCATTAAAATGCCTAGATATGCTTGACATTAAAAAAAAGGTTGCAGGTTCAATTCCAGGTTGTATTAAAAACAGGCAGCTAAGCTGATAAATGCTGGCCTTACAATTTAAAGCAAGTCATCATAAAAGCAAAATGAAGTACAAAACACGATGTTAAAAGATAACATTGACATTATTTGTTAAGTTCATTGAGCTTGGTGATCACATAAAAAACGCTGAAATATACCTCTTGAATTTTGAAGAAATATGTTGTTGTGATGGAGATTGCGGACCTATCTCCCTGACCTAGGTTTAGCCTCATAGCCATCATGACGAGGCAAAATCCTATTCTATGAGAAAAAAGCACATACCCAGCAAAAACAGGAATGTTTTTAAAATGCTATAAATGTGTTATAAATGTGTTTTGGTTCTGGTCAAACATTTGATAAAAACATTCTAAATATTGAGTTAAATAAAGGTTGTGAAAATATTCTTAAAACTTTTCATATGAAAAACGATACAGCAACATTTTAAAATGTTGCCAAAATGTTATCACAAAATATTTTGAGCAAGCCTATTTGTGAAATATCTTGTCAACACTTAATAACATTTATGTTAGCATGTTTTGCATAAAGTTTTTAAAAATATTTTCTGAATGTCCTCAAAACATTTAAAACCATCTATATAACCAAAATTTAAATGTTTTCTATAAAACAGTTTGTGTTTTCTGGGGTCCATTTCACTAAACTTAACCTTTTGTAACTCAAGTAACCGGTCGCAAAGTTACGAATACCCAATACCAGACGTAACTTTACGAAGCGTCTCTGTAGTAAATCCCTATTACTTACGAAGGGTTCGTAAGTAAGTTTAGTGAAATTGAATGACATAAAAAGAAGTTACAAACGATTTTGAGACTTACGAAGCTTCGTAAAGTTGAGTGAAATGGACCCCTGGTTAGTAGATAAACATAATCTAATTTGTAATTTCTATTCACAGAAATGGCGGAGCAAAGACAATCAGCTGTTCCCACAAATCCAACAGCGGGTTCTTGTACCCATTAGAGAGGGGCTTTATGTACGTCCACAAACCACCCATTCACATCAGGTTCGACGAGATCAGTTGCGTCAACTTCTCCAGGGGGACGGGCAGCACGACCAGATACTTTGATTTTGAAATTGAGGTGCGGAATGGCACTGTATATGTGTTCAGCAGCATAGATAAGTAAGTCAACTTATTTTCTCGATTCAATCAGGGACATAAATGAGACAAATTTGCCTGTAGTCAGGGATATCCCTGGATACATTTAGAGCTCTAGCTTTTAAGCTATGCAACTGGGTCTGTGTGTGTGTGTTAAAACATTTAGAAAGGTGTAGGGTAAAGCCAGAAGTCCTCCGCGTTGCAGATTTTCCGCGAAAATCACAGACTTCGGGAAGAAATACAGAAAAAGCTTTTAAAAAGCGAATGTATTAAAAAAGATATTTTTTAATGAACTAAATCATAAAATCAGCTTCAAAATTCAACACAATAAAGTTAATAAACCATCATTTCACCCACATAGGATATTCATAGGGTCCATGTTTGTCCGTGAAAACGTGTAGGGGAGTGTGTTTGTGGGGGCACACCGTCATCATCCCTATATCTTCGTGTTAAAAATTGCCGTGATAGTACGATGAATCCTCACGTTTTTCAACAACTACGCATGGTGATTTATTCGAGATAGGCGGGCAACTCAGGCTAAGCATACAATTTGAGATTTTGAGCGCCTGCCACACTGTTTCTATTCTATGTTTTACGATTTTCGATGATCAATATATGGCTGGTCGTAACCGCCATTGGCGTGGAGCTGCTACGCGTAGCTTACTTTTCGCGTCGCGGAGCTAAATTGACCAATCATGTTAGATCTTTTCATTACGCGGAGCCAGTTGATGCATCATCGTTCCAGAGAGAGAAAACTCTTGCCAAAATTAATGTTTACTATGGGGATTTTAAATGAATCGATTGTAAATAAACCACGACTAGTTGTACAGGATCAATACCATTGTTTGATTAGTGTATAGTCAATGTTACCTTGCATGCATGTGTCATGTGTGTGGCGTGTTTGTTTGTTTGTTTGTCTACTGTGTCAGGCCAGGATCACTGACACCCAGGTACTGATACTCTCATACTATCACGGTGATCATATTGTTGAATGTTGTTGACTTAAAAATAATCATGATGCAGTCATGTCTACAGTAGAACTCACCACGACCTTTGAAGGACTTAAACCCTATTAAAAGCTATTAAACCAAGATAACACTCAATGAAAATGGCTCAACTATGTTACATCAGATCTTCTCTGGTTAAATACACACTGCACTTGTGTCTGTTTTACCTGTGCAATGAGCAATGAGCTGGTATTATAGTTTCAGTTGGGTGAACGATTATAAAGCTTAACGCATAAGGTAACAATACTGTGGGCTTTTGTTTACGAAATGAGACAATAGTCTGCTTATTGTTAACCAGCGTTCTTGAAAATGAGAAGCTTAATGACTTAACACGGTTTAGAAATAATTTCTTCATATTTTTTGGTACAAAAGTACCAATATTTCCAAACACCTAAATTAGCTAAAAATTTAGGACATGTTACAAAACTATATTTTCTAGAATTCCAGAGAATACTTTAAATATTGGCGGTTATTTTTTACACAGTGACGTCAACTAGGCAATGGCCTATACTTCTAACATACACTATTTGTAGAGGTCACGCGTCAATGGTGAGCGCACTGAGTATTGTGTATAGGAAAACGGACAGTAACTACAGTATGTATGGCCTACTACTAGTATATAAAGTAAATCCGAACTGGTTTGCAGTTTGCTGAAGGTCGAATTCGCAGGGACACCGCGCAAGTTATACAAATTAGCTCCCGGCGATACACTGCAGATCGCAGAACTGTGTGCATAGTTTACCACCACTCTGCCTAGCTATATAGTTATGTACAATACTGTAGGCCTATGAGTTTCTTATGAGTGCATGTCCATCTTAATAATAAGTCAGTTCGTACTTTTCATAAAACTACTTTTTGAATCATAACTTTCGTGACCGAGGATATCTTGCAACCACGTGGACGCTCGTCTGGCAAATTCTTAATGAATAAATTCGCTTCACGTAATGAGTAAGTCGTACTTAATTAGTCAGTTTTACCTCCGAGTAATGAAAAACTCTAACATGATCATGATTGGTCAATTTGGCTCCACGGAGCAAAAAGTCAGCTACTGGCGTAGCAGCTCCACGTTATGGCGGTTGCGCCTACATATCAGTATCCCATATGATATTTCTATTGCAAGGAAATTTTATTTGTTGTCAGGATTTATCTTAAATACACTAACTGGAAATTAAATACACTAATTAGTGAGGACCGGTATTTTGCTGTGGATATGTTTAACTGCAATTTGCGGGTAAAAAATTTGAAATCCAGAGTAAAAATTTTGATCATATTCAACTCTTTGAGAAAAAATTTATATAAAAGAATGCATGTATAATCCAGCTGCAATACAATGTACATTATTGACACACTATCACTCTCTTTATCTACGGCAATAATAGAATATCGATTTCAATCGAATTGAATACGATGCTCAGTTTTGAGTTTGTAGTTGACTACTAAGCGATCGATTGCTAGCCAATCGGATAGAACTCCTTTTCTTGCGTTCGGTGAAATACCAGTCGCCCGTCGCTCACCAACGGAGTATTAAATTTATATTTATCGAATAGGAAGTTGACACTGTGGGGGGTGTCCAGACCTGGAAAATATGTTTATTTCCCGATAAGAGAGATAAATTTTCCTCCAACTTGGCAGGATTTCCCACCATTTCTTATAATATTTATAATAATAATAATATTTATTTGAATTACTTGCAATACAAAAGTAACAAAATAACAGTACATTTGACTTTACAATTTCTTAAACAAAAAGCAAGTAATTCAGGATGAGTGAATGGGCTAAAAGTCCAAACACATAAGTGCCCACTCATCCTGCACATGAATAAATAGTTAAAACTCAAAAGTACATAAAATAGCAAAAAATACATTTCTCAAAATAAAACTGTTATGAAATCTTGAAACAAATATAGGCCTATACATAGAATACAGGTATTTGAAAGTATATAAGTCAAAGCATGTAATACCACAAGATCCTTTAAGCATATTCAAATAAAAAGATTTACATTCAGACTTAAATACAACAAGATTATTAACATGATGCAATTCAGAGGGAATTCCATTCCAAAGACGTGGGAGGAAACAAACATAGAATTAAAGAAAGATGAAGATTTGGCAGTTTGGTGCAACAGCCTAGAATTATCCAAAATACTTCTTTGAACCAGAGAACTAAAAGAAGCAGGCCCAATCTCATTGATTATTTTAAATCCTAAGACTAATCTTTGACACTTGTAAACATCCTCAAGCTTAATCAATTTAAGATCTACAAGCCTCTCAGAATATCTTATGTATTTCTTTGTCCAGAAGAAAAGCAAAATTTCCCTTCAAATGACCAAATTTCCCGGCAAGGAGCTCGCCGAATTGCCTGTTTTTTCCAGGCCTGGGGGTGTCTTTGTTTATACATCTAAACCCCCACAAAAATAAAGTCCGAACCTGCTTGCCTATTTCTGATATGACTTTTTGATCATAATGACTCGCCTTATTTCAGGAATGAGTATGGCCCTCTATTTGACTATGTTAGCGGCAAGAAGCTCAGAGTGAAGAACAGGGGAATGAAAGCGGTAAGCCAACCAGCATATGTAGTGTTACTTGCTTGGTTCAATTTACTATATTGGCTGTTCCGGTTGAGATCCATACACCCTATATAAAAGATGACTTTGTACTCTGATCAACTCTGGATCGTTAACATTGTGGATTGATGTAGAATTGCGTACATGATCAACATGATAACACGCTGCCGGTCCACTTGGCCTGAGGGTTATTGTTACTGTTAGAGCGCCATCACTTATTTGGTAACCCGGAAGTCAGTGCAGCATTCTAAAATCATATTGGTTTTGGCATAAAAGAATGGGAAATATAAACACATTTCTTTAAAACATATGCATTTGAAATGAATCTCCACAATAAACTAGCGTAGTATGCCGATGTCTTGGGAAGATTTGTGGTATTTTCAGTCCCGTTTTTCGGTAAGCTTAAAGTGGATATTTTTTGTTGGGGGCAACTTCCGTTTAAACGCTGTTTAAGGGCGGTGAAAAATCTGTTTAAACGTTTAGAGGAATAAACGGAAATCGACAGCCTTAGTACAAACAGCGTGAACCATGCTCTGGGTATTGCTTGACTGACGCATGATTTTGTGAATTTACCCAGGCGTATGTTGGGACTTTATTGACGCACGCAGTAACAAAAAACAAATAATTCTTGCCTATTACAAGCTGATCATAGCATAATCTTCCACACAGGGAGTGTGAATCTTAAATGGGGTTATCTGAATGGGTGACTCCATTTGAAATCTTTACTCCCTGTGTTTGGAGATTCAGGTCATGTCTTTCATAGGAGTGTATGGATTTCAACTGGAATAGCCCATACCATGACCAGTATGAGGGTTTTGGATATTTTACAATTGAAGACCTGAGCGCAAGAAGACCTTAAGTCCACTTGGCCCCTCAACATGTATACACTAAAGTTACGTATAGTTTCTTAGAGTTCTATTAATGTTTTTAAACATTAATAGAACTCATACATGTTCCAGTGTGAAAACATCATGAAAGGTTGTGAAAGATTTGTTTTGGCCCCTGAACATTTATAAAACATTACCAAACTATACGAAACTATACGCAATTTTAGTGTATACATGTTGAGGGGCCAAGTGGACTTACGGTCTTCTTGCGCTCAGGTCTTCAATTATTATGCACACCTATTGCAAATTTGCATTTGGCGACCTCTGTTGGTCGTATTTTTTCATAAATACTGGGAGTGGAATGGGGGAACAGTCATAATTGGGAGCAGTCAAAGAGTGTGGACTCGGTCGTGTTTGCAGGTCGCCCATGTATGCATAAATCGTGTACCTTTGTATTAATTTGCTATGCATCTGGCAAACTTTGATTCTCTTTGTGTACTATGTTTGAAAACCTTAGGGAACAAACCAAAAGATCGATGACGTCCTATAAACGTAACTAGTTTCGTTTCTCAGCCGACCCCCCCCCTCCCTGCCAGAAACGTAATAATGAAATGTTGAAAATTTGGACATAATAATAATAATGACACATTCTTCAGACCGATGTTTTTGTACAAACGTAATCAAGTATTTTAACCCCCTCCCCCCTAAACGAAACTAGTTTCGTTTATAGGACGTCATCGATCTTTTGGTTTGTTCCCTTACAATGTCTGGGCATCTTCCAGTGGTCTATTCCAGTTGAAACCCATACACACTCCATATGGAAGACATGACCTTTAATCTTCCACACATGGGGTGTTGATTTCAAATGGAGTCACATATTCAAGTAACCCCATTTGAAATACACACTCCCGGTGTGAGAGAATAATGTCACATCTTCCATAAGGGGTATGGATGTCAACTGGAATAGCCAAATGGGAAAGGCCGAAACATTATAAATTTGACTAACAATTGGGATTACATTTATTTGTGTGTTTTTTTGAAAAGCAAAATAATACAAGTTTGATTCACTCACTGGCTTAAAAAAATGATATTTACATAATTTTACACTTTGGCAAGAGTGGAAGTTTTACCATTTCAATATACACTGGAGTTTTCTACAAAATTTTGCTCCGCCGTTGACTAAACCGTTCATTTTCTCATTGTTCATTTTGGGTACAAAATGGTATTTTCGGACACGTTAACTTACAAACACCGTCAGAAAAAGGTAAGTAAACCAGGCCTCGAGATTCAGTTAGGCCACCAAGGCATAAACCAGGCCTCGAGATTCAGTTAGGCCACCAAGGCCATGGCCCGTGTTGCACTTAAGACTTGGCCTTGGTGCATTGCCCCTCAATATCAAAACATTCTGTGGTAAATAGTACACAAATATATACTGCCATGAGAGGTTCAGGTTAACCCAGAAAAATAAAGGATATAAATACAGGCCCAATTACTGATAATTACCCACTTTTTGGCCAATATTACTACCAGCTGGCTAAGCCCACCCCAATGATAAACCAAATTGTAATGTAATAATGTTATTATAGAACCTGCTAGCACACTTTTCACACCATGTTGATAGCTCTATACGGTATCAGCAGGGGATTGGAGAGATAAGTGGTTTTGATTTTGATTCCTTTTTCGTAGAGCAAGTCAAAATCCTATGGGGCATTCAGAGATGCCACTTTTCAGGAAATTTCAAAAAACTTGACCAATTTGAGAAAATTTTTGCTCTACCCTTCCTGTGATAGGGAAAAGTGCATTTTCAGGATTTTTCCATGTTTTCCAGGAAATTTTGACAACAGCAAGTGGCATCTCTGGGCATTATATGTGACTTCCCATGTCAAAACCAGACACTTTTGGGCAAGTTATCAATTTTGAGGTTTTTACATATCTTAAATATAGAAATATTTTGCTCCATAACACCGTTTTCCCCGATGAAATCGGACATTCCTAAGCGAAGATATTGAGTTCATAAGTTATGGTATTATAAAATTGGAAATTGAGATATCGGCCTTAATTATTATTGACATTGTTGAGAGTTGACAATGTTGAGAGTAGGAATTACATTGAAAATGTCTCAAAAATACAAGATGCCAGTTACATTCCGATCTGAAACTATCAGGCAATATGTGACCATCCATCACGAAGTGGTAGTAAAGTCGGCCCTAGATCATTTTCTGTTCATTGCAGATTGTGAAAGAATGCACTTTCAGCTTTAAAATGACACCTCAACCAGCTTCATCGGACATCTGGAAGTGAAGTTATGGTTCATCAAAGGTCAAATTCCTAATATATTTTACATAGAAATCCATAACTGTTTTTGATTGTATCTCAAAATGGAAAATGCTGACTTTACAACCAGTTTGTGGTGGATGGGCACATATTTGAAACATAAATAACATCACAAATTCGCAAAAAAACCCAAATTTTGAAAAAATCACCCGTGCAGATTTTTGGCTATTTCTCCATCCTGCCCAAAAGTGTCTGGTTTTGACATGGGGGCGTCACATATTGTTATACACGTTTTGCTTCTCATATAAAAGCCGCTGGAGCAAATTAAGCCTGATGGCATTCTCTTCTCTGGTTTTTTAGTGTCCTTGGGGCTAGAGCTAAGTGCTAGCATCATTCATGAATGACTGTTTGTGTTTTTAATGTGATAATTTGTTACATGTCATATTAATGATTTCAAAATGGATACATTATTCAATGCATTTTAAAATCATTAAATATAGAGTAAGACATGAACACATTTTATCACTAAGTTGCATATTAAAAATGTGATTTTTTTGTAAGTCAACCATAAATGATCCTAACACTCCAAGACAGAAAAATAAATAACCGAAATACCGCCTAAGAATGCCAAGCTTAGACGCAATATAACTCAAAATTGTTTTAATTGGTAGACCTTGAGTGTACGGTTGGACCAAGTCCTTTAACTCCCATTCAAAATTTAGGGAAAGGATTTCATTTTTTTTATAATACCTCTGTCTGTAGGAGGGTATAAACTACGACGAATTGATGGATAGCGACGACGAAGGAGATCACGACGCATACTTGGAGCAAATGAAACGGGAAGGCAAAGAAAGGGATGAAGATGATGAAGACTACGTTATGAACGATGACTCTGATGAATCAGGTATGTGAGCAGGGTGCAAAATACTTGGCATAAATTGATTTGGTCCATGCAATTTGATTTCTTTTCCACACAAGTCACTTCTTTCATGCCAATTTTCCCGCAATATATGAGGTTTACAATTCTGCGTTTATAGGGGCACGTTGGCGCAGCAGTACAGGCTCTGCTTTGTAATTGGTGGATTGCGAGTTCAAGCCCTGCCGGTGCCATCGTGTTGTGTTCTTTGGCAAGGCGCTTTACCTTACTTGCCTCTCTACCCAGGGGTGAAATGGGGAGCTGTTATGAATATTGTCCATTGGAGCATTTCAGTGGGTGGGCAAAGGGGGGACAAAGGGGGGGGAAGCCAACTTTCAAGGGGGCCAAACTTTGATGAAAATGGTCAAAAATGGGCTACAAAGTACAAAAAAGTGCAACAAATCTTACATATCAGGGCAGCCAGCATCCCACAGTGGGCAAGAGGGGGGGGGGCAAGACTTCTCACAGGGGCATTTTCAACATGTCTCGATTCCCACCTTAACAGCCACTTGTTTTTCATTTTTCAGATGAGGACTTTGATCCTGATGTTGGTGAGGCCAGTGATGTTGAACTTGAGTATGTATTTCTTCTCTTTATCATACCATTAAGTAGTTTTCCATATTTTCATTGGATAAGCGCCCAGTTTACTGACATGATATATCCGTATCATACCTGCTGAGCGCTCACATGCGCATACCGACACACTGTATCATGTTAGTAAGGACATATGTGACACGATCATTGGGGAAATGCTCGGCATGACAAATTACACAGCAAGGATTGTTTCATTATTAATAATCATGGCGTTTCAATAACTGGCTACAAAGCCAGTGTGCCTGCATTGAAACACAGATTTCACTGAGATTACCCTCTAGATAGAGAGAGGAAACATGGTAGCTTTTCTGAACAAAACTTACAGCGAAAAGCAGGTTTCAGTGTCTCAGCAGAGTTGGTGTGGAAGATAACCATGCTGGTTGAGCTCTCAAACTTTATTGGAGAATTAGGCCTACTTGATATCGAGGATTATAATCGTGTAGACGGGTAAAGTGTTCTTGACAAGAATTACTCCTGTGAATAAACATCAACTGCAAATATATTTTTGAGCACTGCCCCACCCATATCTTTTCATTTACTGTATTCTCTTTAATTAAAATTAAACCCCCCCCCATTTGCATTTTCCTCTATTGTCTGGCAGTACTGTGGTGCTCACCAATCATAGTAAATTTCTACAAATTGTATGTACTCTCGATGACAATGGTCCACTTAGATATCGCGAAATTGGCAATCAATGTTTGAAAATACGAGTACTCTATGGCATTTTGCAAGGGTGTGATTCTTCAGGATTTTTTCTGATTTCCTGGAGTAGGTAAAATTGCACGCTTTTTTTGTGATATTCCTGCTGGATTGAATAACTTTTAATTTTTTTTTTTTTTCAAGATATACCACACAAAAATGTTCACTTCTGACATTGTCAAACATACAAATAGGCCAAGCCTAAGTCGTAAATCTCAATCAAATTCTTCATCTTCATCACAGTGAATCTATGCATGCATATTCTTTGGCATACTTGTCATAAACCGTGTCCCCAAGTTTGATTTAAAAAAACACATTCCGCCTTAGCTTTTCAACTTGGGAAGGACTTTGAGACAAACTATTAAATCAAGATGGCCTTACAATTGTAGTTCCATCATTGTCTCGCCTGAACTTTGTTCAGGATGGGACTTAGTAATCACTATTTCTGTCTGTCTCGTCCGTCCGTCTGGTCCGTCGGGGGGTGTGTGTGTACGTGTGTGTGTGTGGATGTATGTGTGTCCGTCCGGAGCTGTATCTGGGGAACCGTAAGACTTACGGCGACGCTACTTGGTGGGAGGAAGGGTATCCAAGTTTGCTCCGTAACAGTATGTTTTCGGTGAAAAATATGCAAATTAACATAGCTAATTTGCATAATTTATGCGAAAATCAGCGCAAATTGATAGCGGAGTTTGTGGACAGACTATCTCAAGATCCGTCGGGCGCATGGTAACGAAACCTGGTGGCAGCTATGATACACATCTGCTGATCACCTGATTAGTTTTTCGGCGAAAAGTATGCGCATTTAGTTGTTAATTTGCATAATTTATGCGGAACGATTCTACAAATATGGTTGGAAATCTGAAGAAATCCGCCTTGTGGAGCTGTATCTGGGGGATTCGTAAGATCCTAAGACCTATGATGATGAAACGTGGTAGGGGGTAGTATGACCAGAGGATCTCAACCCGATTTGATTTTCAGCGCAAAATATGGTAATTAAGTACCTAATTTGCATAATTTATGCATAAAATGCAAAAACCTATTTTCTCGGAGACTAGGGGTCGCACGTTCTTCAAACTTGGTGGGTGGGTGCATCTTCACCCCAGACAGAACAAGTTTGTATTGGTTAGTGCGTCAAGGTCACCCGAGGTCATCCAGGGGCATCTGAGGTCAAATGACTAAAACTGTCGTATGGGCACGAAACTTGGTGGGTACGGTCAACATAACGTGGTAGGGGGTAGTATGACCAGAGGATCTCAACCTGATTTGATTTTCAGCGCAAAATATGGTAATTAAGTACCTAAGTTGCATAATTTATGCGTATTTGATGCGTATCAAGCAAAAACCCTTGTGAACAGCTTATCTGGAGATCCGTATGGGGTACAGTGGACGTAACTTGGTGAGGAGTAGTGGGGCCAGAGGTTCTTGACCTGATTAGATTTTGAGCGTAAAATATGGTAATTAAGTACCTAATTTGCATAATATATGCGTAATAAGCAAAATACCTTATGAACAGATTATCTGGAGATCCGTATGGGGTACAGTGCGTAACTTGGTGGGGAGTTGCGTGGCCAGTGGTACTCGACCTGATTAGATTTTCAGCGCAACATACTTTATCCAATTTCGTGAGGTCAAAGGTCACATACAAGGTCAAAGGTCAACTGAGGTCACCAAATCTTTTAATAACTAATTTTCAACTGTGCATCACATATCCAACTAACAGCTTGATCGATCATGTAATTAAGGAAATATGACGACTTTAAGATAGTCGCTTTCCATGTAAAGTATAGCAAAGTAGCACTTTCAATGAGTGATAACTCGTAAAGGAAGCATCTTTCTGTTTTGATTTATTTGATGAAATAGTTCTTTGGTATTGCCAAATTTGATTTTTCAGAGCAACATACTTTATCCAATTTCGTGAGGTCAAAGGTCACATACAAGGTCAAAGGTCAACTGAGGTCACCAAATCTTTTAATAATTAATTTTCAACTGTGTATCACATATCCAAATAACAGCTTGATCGGTCATGTAATTAACGAGATATGACGACTTTAAGATAGTCGATTTGCATGTAAACTATAGCAAAGTAGCACTTTCAATGAGTGATAACTCGTAAAGGAAGCATCTTTCTGTTTTGATTTAATACTTTGATAAAATAGTTGTTTGGTTTTGCCAAATTTTTGGAAGGTCATTACGGGGTCATCCGAGGTCACTCAGGGGTCATCTGAGGTCAAGTTATTAAAAACTGTCGTATGGGCATGAAACTTGATGGGTACAGTCAACATTTCAAGCCAAATTTTTGGAAGTTCATTTTGGGGTCACCAGGGGTCATCTGCAGGGGTCGCGCTAAGTTGCGTTCTTGCGCGCCACGCGCATTTTTTTAAGTTTGAGCGCATCTATTCATTTTTGCATACCAGTTCGGGGTTTTCATGCGCAGCGCAGAAAAATGAAAACATGTGAAAGAAAAATAAAAGCTTCGATCTCCAATATTTACGACCTGTCCAGAAATTATGTAACATAAAATGCAATAACATAAATGTTGATGTGAAGTCGCGTAGCATTGTAACATAATTTAAAAATAAAAATAAAATACACACCGCCAGCGTAATTTAACACAGATTGTGATATTGTCTAGAATCACTGATGAGTTTTATTGCAGTACTGAATGACGACCGCATGCTTGAGTTGGTAATTTCTAATTCTAGGGATCTGTAAGAAATGCTTCAAGGGTGGTGTGTAGAGATATGCCAGCGGTGAAATTTATGAGGCCGTAGTTTAAGAAAAAAGTGACAAAAATTTGCCCGTGAATTATGTTTTATAGTCAAAATACTCCAGTAATTCAATAAATATCATGATATTTGGCCTAAACTTGAACTCATTTGCAATGAAATGTCATTTTTTATTGAGTAAATCATGGCTTTTTTTCACTCGTGACATGTGACTTGCAATGCTGTTGAATTCTGCACTTTGTCAAGTTGAACTGCATTTTATGGAATTCGCCGAACTTTTATGGCATAAAGCAACACTTTTATAGCAAGTACACTGCGTGGGAACTTTCTTTAAAAGCCAGATAGTTGGTTAATAGCGAGAATCACGGCGTGAAAGGGAGATCGCGTTTTTGCCAGGCCTTAACTATTTAGGCCTACACATCATAACCAAAATCACAAAATCTGATACGCTGAGACGAATATACCTATTCGTCTCAGTTGAAACGGGCATTCAATACTTGACTAGAGAACCCCTCATTTTAGGATTTGAGCGCATATTTTTAACACTTTCAGGGGGTTCAGGGGTTCTGAGAACCCCTGGTTTTAAAACCTACATGTAGTGCTACCCCTGGTCATCTGAGGTCAAATTAGTAAAACTGTCGTATGGGCATGAAACTTGGTGGGTACAGTCAACATTTAAAGCCAAATTTTTGGAAGGTCATTTTGGGGTCACCAGGGGTCATCTGAGGTCAAATTAGTGAAAACTGTTGTATGGGCATGAAACTTGGTGGGTACAGTCAACATTTAAAGCCAAATTTTTGGAAGGTCATTTTGAGGTTACTAGGGGTCATCTGAGGTCAAATTAGTAAAAACTGTCGGATGGGCATTAAACTTAGTGGGTACACAGTCAACATTTAAAGTCACATTTTGGAAGGTCATTTTGGGGTCACCAGGGGTCATCTGAGGTCAAATTAGTAAAACTGTCGTATGGGCATGAAACTTGGTGGGTACAGTCAATATTTAAAACCAAATATTTGGAAGGTAATTTCGAGTCACCAGGGGTCAACTGAGGTCAAATTAGTAAAAAGTGTCGTATGGGCATGAAACTTGATGGGTACAGTCAACATTTATAGCCAAATTTTTGGAAGGTCATTTCGAGACCACCAGGGGTCATCTGAGGTCAAATTAGTAAAAACTCGTATGGGCATGAAACTTAGTACAGTCAACATTTAGAGCCAAAATTTTAGGTCATTTCAGGGCCACCTGGGGTCATCTGAGGTCATATTAGTAAAAACTGTTGCATGGGCATGAAACTTGGTGGGTACAGTACAGTTACCGGGACAGTTACAAATGTACCATCAGCCAGATAATCGTGCCCAGCCGATAACCGCCAAATTCATTTACCTCTCTACCAACAGTTATCGCAAAAGCAGGCGGTCACAAAAGCAGGCGGTCACAAAAGCAGGCGAGACTCGTGGTTCGAGAACCGCCTTGTTTTAAGACTTGGCACAAGTCTAAGCATTCAAAATCTTAAGTATAGGCTAAGGTGAAAAAAAGATGTTTGCTTGCCCTCAACTGACCGACCCTAATTTTTGAAATCAGAAAAAAGTGGTATTTTTCTATTTACTGTAAAAAAGAATACCGACCCTATTTTTGGAAATAACTGAAAAAGTTTTTTTTTCTTTTCAAATTTTTGCATTCTGAAGATGCAAAAAAAATGTATTTTAGAGCTTGTGTTCAACAATTTAGTTGTTTTGTAATGTTAGTTGATTCATTTTAACAACAAAATTGTCTGATTTTTCATATTTTGAGCCTTAATTAATACAAACAGTAGAGTTTGCTAGTAATTAACAACAAAAAAATCCAGACCAACCAACCCAATTGTTAAAATTCATTTGAGGGCAAGCAAACAATGTTTTTTTCTTGGCCTAAGAATTGGCTCATAATTTTTTTCTTTTGTGAATTTTCAGATATGTCAGTAATGCATCAGAGAGTTCCGTCTCTGATTAAGACTACACAGCAGGCAGCGATAAATCAGAGATGGAAGAAGGAGAACTGAAACGAAAAGAAGCACAAAGAAAGCAAGAAAGCTAAAAAGAGGGCTAAAACTGTCGTAAGTGCCATGTTTTGGGGTTTTTTAGCATCTTCATCTAGATTATATCAGATATTAATTGTCATGCAAATAAAAATACGATGAGTCTGTTGTCGATCAAAATCAAAATTCCATTCAAAATACTCAGGTAGATCATGTGAATTTTAAGAAAAATAACATAAAAGTGAATGTTTGTAAACATAAAAAATTAAATCCTACACCCCCTATGGAAGACATGACCTTAATCTCGCACACAGGTGTAGATTTCAAATGGTAGTCACTCATCAGGTACCCATTTGAAATGCACACTTCCTGTGTGGAAAGTATTAAAGTAAGGTCATGTCTTTCATAGGGGGTGTGTGGATTTCAACTGGAAATGGAATACTCCAATTCTTCAACATCTACATGGAGTGTCAATGTTATAATTTTCTCGCCGTCAAAACCTGCACCAAAAAATATTATTGGTCGCAGTATTATTCCAGGAATAGACAATAAATTATCTATATACATCTCTTTTGTTTAGTCCGAGAAACCTCGTAGACGCAGGAAGAAGAACAAGAAGGACGAAGATCCAAACAAACCAAAGAGGCCCCCGTCTGCATACATGTTGTGGCTTAACGAAAATCGCGAAGAAATCAAGAGCAAAGTGCCAGAGGGTGCCGGAGTTGCCGATGTCGCAAAGAAAGCTGGCGAGGTCTGGAATAACATGGAAACGGCAGAGAAAGAGAAATGGCAGGAGAAAGCATCGGAAGCCAAGCGGGATTGGCAGAAGGCGATGACTGAGTATAATAAGCGCAAGGAGGAGGAGGGAGGAGGAGATGAAGAGGAGGAGGAGGAAGAAGAAGGGTGAGTCATTGGGTTTTTAATCCCATGAGAACTACCTGCGGATTGGCCAAAAAGAAGTTTTCATTATCAATTGGACCAATCAGCAACATTGTAAGAATAATTTCACCACACAAAAAAATTAGTGTGAATTATTTGCAAAGCTCCATTCTGATTGGTGATTAAAGTGAAGATATCATGTAATTGACCAATCAGAGGCAATGTTAGATCGGCAGGTAGTGCTCCAGGGTTATAGTCCCAATTTTTTTTCGTAAGCAATTCCACATCTGTTGAATGACCTTTCACCCCAATTCATGGCTGGATTTATGGCAACATGATTGGCCCCCTGTGTAATCTTTTTTTTCTAGAACTTACTTCAAGTTGCTTGTGTATCCTCAAATGACTTTTATATAAATTTACATTTTTTGAAAATATTTCTTTTTCCTCTCAAAAGTTTGCCCCCATCGTAGATCCTGTGGTAAATCAAGCCCTACTCCCCTCATATGAAGTTTCATACAGGTGACTTAGTCCTTTTTGTTGATACAAGAACAAAGGCGAGTTATTATGTTTTTAAACAAAGGGTAAACTGATTTTAGCCCATGCAATTTCCATATATTTGTCAAAGGCCCATTCAATGATCCCAGCGTAAGTGTAACCAAATTACAATTGTTTATAAATTGCCTAAAAGTGAAGGATAAATCATTCAAATTGTCATTAGGTATTTTTGAAATGAAAAATTTGGCAAAGAAAGCAGTATTGACAGAGTTGAAGCCCAAATTACAGATTTGTGTAAAATGTCTGCTAAAATATTTAATACATGGCTTAACCACTAGCAGGTTATGTTGGCACATCTATGAGAGTAACATATGTGCCAAAACCTGAATTTTGATGATTTTACAATCCTCTCGGTGAACAAGTCACTGAATGGGCCTTTAAAATAGGATAATATTCATTTTTGTAATCCAAGAAATGAGTGCTATATTTTTAGCTCAATATGCAAAGCAAATTAAGATTATAGGCATGGTCCGTATTTCTCTATGTTTTTTTCTTTCTCTTGCTACATCGTTTGAGTAATGGAGCTGGTAATTTGAGGTGGCGATCTTTGCAAGTTTGTTCATGAAAGTTACTTATTTTGCTGGGAAAAAATGGACAGGAAGTATGCTTTTTCGAGCGATTTGTCAAGAAAAAATTGTGCAGTTTCACAAGAATAATCTCATTCCTAGATTACTTACATGCTACACCAGGTGTTTTAAGCAATATAAGTCATCTGTTACATGTTTACATTTTAGCTTTGCCAATGATGTTACTGTGTTTTATGGAGGTTTAGATTTGGAGCATGTGTATTTTTGCAGAGACCTCTCAGATATTTGTGAGGATAGTTTTACATAGTAATTATTTTTATGTGAGATTGTAAAATTCTAAAGCTCTTTAAAATATTAGACTTGTTTCAAGTCCTTTGGCGTCCATAGTTAGTGAATGTAAAATTCATGGAAGCTTTGCCACATCTTCCAAAAATTTCTATTACTTTCCAAAGTTTTGAAGTTATCTATTCTTTCAAGATATTTATTTACCATCATAACTTTGTGAAAATCTATTTGACATTTGAATTACTAGATTGTGGACTTTCTTATCATACTTTACCCCAGGCATACTGTGCACTACAGGGGTAGTGTTTGAGCAAAATACACACCATGCCCACAAGGTATACTTCCTCCCTAGCTCATTAAAAATTCTGACCTGACTAAAAATCTGAGGGGTACTTCAACCATAAGAGCATGAACAGAGAAAAAGTAAGGCGAAAGACTTGATCAAGGCTATTAAATATGCATAAACCACTAAAACCTAATGTCAACAGTAGAGTGTTTGTTCAAGTGCTTGACAAGGACAAAGTAATCAGGGTTGCCAAGCTCATGGTTTTGTAGCCATGGTTTGGGTAACTTTTGAAGATTTTCCCTGAGACTTCCAACAATTTCCTGTCCCACAGAAACAGATGGTTAAGAAAAAAATTGGGTGGCTTTTCAGCAATGCAGGTGCAATTTGGATGTCTTGAAGCCTACATTTATTTAACTAATTAACAGACACAGATAAATTTGGGGTAAACTTAGTAATTGGAATCCTTGAGAGCGTTCACATGGTAGATTTCCCCCCAAGTTTTTGTCCGAGAGCCGCTTTGCTCAAGCAAAAATTCCTCTGTGTGGACATGCCTAAAGACAAATATTTATTACTGCTATTATTCCTGTCAGTTTATACCTGAAGATATTTGGTGCCCATTCATTTATTTATTATTCATTAACAATTTATATGCAGAATAACCTCAGCACATTGCCTCCCTCCTGAGCAGTGGCATTGGGAGCTAGGGGGAAAGTTGCATCCCCTACACAGAAATTTCCAGTGATGAAAATGGGGATGGGGATCAGAGTATGTCATTAAAATGACTGAAAAAGGTCAAAAATTGACAAATGGGGACAGAGTTTGGCTTTACTCCCCGCACACTAAAATGCTGGCTATGCTGTTGTTCCTAAGGCCACCTTTGTTTCAGATGGACATTTTATTGTGAAAGGACCTATATGTCATTGCACAAGAAATACAATAAAAAATTTCCACATAGCCCCTGAATTAAAAGTATTTAATTATTTTTGTAATCACTCAAAAGCATTTTGTGAGAATTTTACATCCGAACTAATACACTTGTCAGTTGTATGACCCACCATACGACCCCCGGGAAAGGTGCGTCATGGGTGGGTCATTTACCACCATGATAATGACGAAGGGGACCGTCATTGGTAGCCGTTTGTCCGTCACGACTGTGACGATGGGGTGTGTCAATGTCAGTCAATTTACATAATGCAAGGCCATGATATCCCTGCTGTCAAAAGGCCACGGTCGACGCCGAAATCTTGCCGACCTGCAACATCAATCATGCATGATCATGATGATGCACACACGTGGTGATCCATCGGCATCATTGCCGCATCAAATACTCTCTACAGGCCCAACAGACTTTCCTTTTCACGTATTTAAAATAGACCTGGATTTAAAATACTTTCATTTTTTAATACGGATGTACATACCTTCTTCTGTCTTCAACAAAAATTTCAAAAACTTCCAGACAAATCTGAGGATTTAAGCTAATTTAGGAAGAAATTTTGATGTATCTGGGACTAATTTTTCTGTTCATAAATCAAAATGTTACATACAAAAATTAGATACGAGCGTGAAACACATGCAACATCAAACATTTACATAAAATCTCAAAGTTTCAAACTATTCAAGTTGCCGACGTGTCAAGGTTTATCTTAATTGCTTACCTTTTAAATTAAATCACTCATTTCTCACGAAAATAAAGCTGTTTGTAGCGCCTCAATCGCCAGGCTCAATCGGTCCCTGGGAAGCCCCCTCATCGTGAGCATCGAGTTATGCCACGTGGTGCAATTTACTACGTGCAAAATAATGCTTTAGACGAGCGAATGAAAAAGTAATAAAGGCCTGTGCAATAATTACGAGCCCCCGGGATGGGGGATTGCAAATGCAAACGACTCGCCAAAAATTGCTCCCCCTTGGCCCGCCAAAACTCCCCTTCTTGGCCTGCCAAAAAATCTTTCCCTCCCCCTCTGCACATGCCAATATGTGGGTTCCCAATTTGCATATATTGAACGTTCCTGTAGCGTTTCCTTAAGTCATTTTAGAGCGTGCGTGTTATGTAAAAGGTGGTCCGTAAAATGTGTGCCAAAATTTACTTCCCCCTCCCTCTCGGTTTGCCAAAAGATCTTTGACCCCCACCCCCAAAAAAAACTCTACCCGGGCTCATAATTATTTCATTGGTTGACAATCAAATCGGTCGATGTTTGAGATGTCATTTACACCTGTGGATTTTGTGATCGTGGGGCAGTAATCCAGGCTTCACCCAGGTGCATAATTCCCTACATAAATTAACAAGCACGTGGAGAGACTTGATTCTTTTTACCCAGTGGCGATTTTGTGATCAGAGTGTATGGGCAGTAACACAGATGCATAAAATTAAAAAGCACGTGGCGATCGAGGCTAGGCGTGAATGACTGAATACAATGTACATGGTGTACAATGTATGTACAATGACCCGGTTATACCTGGGGATTTTCTGGGGAGCAGTTACCCAGGTGCACAATTCCCTGCATAAATTAACAAGTAGGCCTACGTGGCGTGGTGAGGTATACAAAATGTAAATAGAAATGAAAATTCAAACATCACGAAAGTGTGCATAAGAGACGCACCATTAGACTTCAAGGGGGGGGGTACAGGAAGTTTTGAAAAAAAAAGTTTTGAAACTACATGAGCATGCTGTATATAAATGTTATTAACTGGCGGGCGATGTCGGTGTCCCCCCCCCACACACACACACACTATTTAAATTGGATTTTTGAGGAGCGCACTGGGCAAAACAAATTTGGGTCAACAATTCACAACTTCCGTCGGCAAAATTTTTTTTTCTGTCGGTAGAGATACAAGTTGTGCCCCCCCTTCACCCAGGTTCTAAAACCTGGCTACGCCACTGCTGATTCGTACATTTCTTTTTAAAATTCATAATCATTTCGGCCTTGGTAGCGTACGATGCCCGGGAAATCCCCTTTGAGGTGAGGAGTATGGAGTTGAGCGGCAAACATCTAAAGCAATGGTGTGGTACAATAATGGTAAAACTTAAACCGCGTTATAACAGCTTTATAATTTGATTCTGTTTGTTTACATCAGAAAAAGGTTCAGGGCCTGGCGTACTGTGATCTTTGACGGGGTTTGATCATTTTATTTTGATGGCCTGATTACATCAAAAGAAAAGATTGACGTTATAATTTTTTTTTTAATTTTTTTTTCGGCAAAATTCTCCACAAATATCAAAACTTTTAAAATGTCATTTTTTCACAGCAACTTTGTGCGCAGGATGATCAGCATGCAGCATTGAAGAGCTCTAATCTGGTTCATGTTATAATATACTTTGTTTACGATATGCTTCACGCAATACATGCGCCTCGACTTTTACAGGGTCTGGCATTTTTGACTGTTGTTGCCGCTTCATCATTAAATCCTCGGCATTATAATCGCATCGGTGGTGTTAAAAATAGATCACAACTTTTCCCAGGAACTTCACGAAATTCCTTGCTGCATGCGCCCAAACTGGGCGTAAACATAGCGTAACAGTTAGAAAGCTTTGTGGAAGGGGCGGATTTCTGGGTGCTTTTGTGCACACTCGAAAATAATGTGAATGTTGCCGTTTCTGTGCCCATCAGCTCCGCCCAATATACGATGACGCTGATAATTTGGGCGTGATGTAGATTTTTTTCCGCAAAAAGAATAATTGCAACGTCGGCGACCGTGTGTGCTTGATTTAGGAGAGTCATAGGACAGTCATGGTTCGTCAAAATCAGGAAATGGTGCGTCACAAAACTGACGAGAGGTACCGTCATTGCAAGTGAATGTCCGTCATTGTTGGGACGCTGGGGTGCGTCATGGTATATGAAAATCCGCCGCAGGTTGGACAAATGACGCTCCATTCCCGGGGGTCATATGGTGGGTCATACAAATGACAAGTGTATAAGTGCTATTCAATTTTTATGGGCGTTTTTATTTTACATGTAAAGTCTATGGGGGTGATGATTAGAAATGGACAGCAATATTGAAAAACCCTCATTTTGGGCCATTTTAGTCACTAAAATGACCATAAAAAAGAATAGCACTTAGTTCGGCTGTAAAATTCACACACAATGCTACCTTAGTGAGTACAAACATAATTAAATACATTTCATTCGGGGGCTATAGCAAAAAAAAAATTTCCTATACCTAAAAGCCTTAATATACGATCTTATAATATGAAATTGGTTAATTTTTTTCAAACCTGATTTTTTTTTGCATATTTGTAATTTTTACACATGTCCCAACTTTCACCTAAATGGAATCGGCCAAATTTGTTGTCTTTGTAGGTCAACAGAGCAAAGTTCAACATATTATCGTAATTTTAAAAATTATGATAATATGTCCTCCCATAGAACTGCATGTTAAATGGTCAAAATAACTAGTGGGGTTTCTTTCACTTTACCTCGTTATTTCAACTTAAAACGGACAGCAACCCTCCCCGGCAGTTATTACTTAATATTATTTCAACATTTTGAATAAAGAATAACAAAATTAAAATTTGACGGAAATCGTACATTAAGTCTTTAATGGTTATGGAACAAAGGTGGGGGGCCCTGTTGCACATAAATGACCTTTATATACATGTACATTATGCCACGTAAAATTAAAATTTTGTTTCACATCCCCACCATGAGAAGTGGATCTAATGTAACACCAAGATACTTGAATTCATTTGTATGATCAAGCATGTCATATTGTTGAACTTGGTAAGAATGTGAGATGCACCAAATACTATATTATTTAGTTTTATTGTTAATGTTGAGAGTTAACTCGCTTTTTATAAAACCAACTAGCAATATTCTTGACATAAATAAATAAAGAAAGGGTATAAACACAATTAAATACCAGTATATTAAAAAAAAAACAATTTGATATATTCAACGGTTATCTGAACATTATATTTACGTCAAATTTCAAATAACAATTGAGCTACAGCACCCTTGGTGCTCTTGTTCTGGAATAGATTTGTGAATCCATTGATAAACAATAATGTGGGTTCTATTTCAGGCTATATCTAGTAAAAGGCTTGTTTCAGGAAAACAACAAAATCATTTATTTCTGCATTGTTGTCATATTGGGCTATTCAGTTGAAATCCATATGAAAACATGACCTAAATCTTCCACACAGGGGGTATGAATTTAAAAATGAATGGGTGACTCCATTTGAAATCTACACTCTATGTGTGGGAGATTAAGGTCATGACTTCTATAGGGGGTGTATGGATTTCAACTTGAATAGTCCATTCTTAACTTTGTGCCACTATAATAAATTTTGCTCAAAATGTTTGTGGTGTTTCCTTATTACTGACATAATTTATTTTTGCATGTTATATCTTTCATATACTCCCCATGGAATAGATACTAGTAAGTCATGACCTAGTTAGCTATACAGAAACACTCTTTTACTGATATTATTTCCAGTTTGTGTGTTATCATTTTTGGCAATTTTTTATGAAGTCATTTTTGCACTTGCTGATTGATGCATCAGCATTTAGAGGCTCTTGCATTTTATGCTTTCCAATTTTGTTAATTATTATTATTATTATAGTTATTTTGTTGTTGTTGTTGTTGTTGTTGTTGTTGTTGTTGTTGTTGTTGTTGTTTATTTTATTATTATACCTTGTTTTGTAAGAAGGCAGCATGAATAATTCACCAGCTATCAAGAAAGCTATACATGTTCCAATATTTTTCTGTACATAAAAAAGTTCAGATTGATAAAACCAAGCTAAAAACTAGGGCTGTTGACTAGTAGAACGATAATCGTCAAATCTGAAGATCCAATGTCGACAAGTTGTCGACAAAGTAATACATCAGTAAAGTCAAAATACTGATGCAGTTAATTTATGGTAAATAATGGTGATGTTAAGCATATCTAAAACTTTATTCTAATATTTTAGTGACTAGTTTTTTGTCAACAGTTGTTCCATACTTGTCGACAATCAGACTTGTCGAAAATTGCTTTATCAACAATATTGTCGACAACAGTTCTCGACAAAAGCCCTAGTAAAAACTGATATGACTGTTTTTGCTGACAGTTTCATCAGTGAACCAAAGACTTTGTTATTGTTGTGACCCACAGCTGACTGGCGGGAAGTAATGTTACTTCCTGTAGTGATAACAGACTTAGTTGCTGTATCCCAACAGTGGATCATAAATGTGACTAAGGTTCTAGACCCCTTCATCTCTGTTCATAAAAAAAAAGCGCAGTGATTTATAGTGCGCTACGCAAAGGCACAACGCTTAGACGTTGATCCACAAGCCTCAGCACACTTTACAGGTTGTCGCTGACCACTACGGCCCACATCATTCCATAAACCATTAAGCAACAATTCAGGGACTTTGCTGCTTCAGGAGCGCACACCCTAGACATTCCACAAATAACCATCGCAACCAGGATCAGCTCCCGAAGTTTCAGACGGGTTACAATGAGACAAATTAGCAGTAAGTTCCTTGTCTAGGGGAATTTCAAGCTAATTCATTTTGTTCACGAGAGGCGTACTAGGCACCGCCAGGGTTCGAACCCGCAACCTCTCGCACACCATAGTCAAACGCCTTATCGATTGAGCTAACTTGACTGCATGACACCTTGCTCTTACCCATCATGACTCTATTTCCCTGTGAGATGTTTGATTCCCTCAATTAATAATATGATTTGCCCAAGCAAGGGGTTATCAACTAATTAATAATATGATTTGCCCAAGCAAGGGGTTATCAACTAATTAATAATATGATTTGCCCAAGCAAGGGGTTATGAACTAATTAATAATATGATTTGCCCAAGCAAGGGGTTATCAACTAATTAATAATATGATTTGCCCAAGCAAGGGGTTATCAACTAATTAATAATATGATTTGCCCAAGCAAGGGGTTATCAACTAATTAATAATATGATTTGCCCAAGCAAGGGTTATCAACTAATTAATAATATGATTTGCCCAAGCAAGGGGTTATCAACTAATTAATAATATGATTTGCCCAAGCAAGGGGTTATCAACTAATTAATAATATGATTTGCCCAAGCAAGGGGTTATCAACTAATTAATAATATGATTTGCCCAAGCAAGGGGTTATCAACTAATTAATAATATGATTTGCCCAAGCAAGGGGTTATCAACTAATTAATAATATGATTTGCCCAAGCAAGGGGTTATCAACTAATTAATAATATGATTTGCCCAAGCAAGGGTTATCAACTAATTAATAATATGATTTGCCCAAGCAAGGGGTTATCAACTAATTAATAATATGATTTGCCCAAGCAAGGGGTTATCAACTAATTAATAATATGATTTGCCCAAGCAAGGGGTTATCAACTAATTAATAATATGATTTGCCCAAGCAAGGGGTTATCAACTAATTAATAATATGATTTGCCCAAGCAAGGGGTTATCAACTAATTAATAATATGATTTGCCCAAGCAAGGGGTTATCAACTAATTAATAATATGATTTGCCCAAGCAAGGGGTTATCAACTAATTAATAATATGATTTGCCCAAGCAAGGGGTTATCAACTAATTAATAATATGATTTGCCCAAGCAAGGGGTTATCAACTAATTAATAATATGATTTGCCCAAGCAAGGGGTTATCAACTAATTAATAATATGATTTGCCCAAGCAAGGGGTTATCAACTAATTAATAATATGATTTGCCCAAGCAAGGGGTTATCAACTAATTAATAATATGATTTGCCCAAGCAAGGGGTTATCAACTAATTAATAATATGATTTGCCCAAGCAAGGGGTTATCAACTAATTAATAATATGATTTGCCCAAGCAAGGGGCTATGAACTAATTACACCTGAAAATTTCCTAACTCTACGGAAGATAACATTTTTTCTGCTACATTATAATTTACATGTTTGTCATTTCAAAAAGTGATAGATTTTGTCATTTTTGTCTTCTCCACCTTTACTGTGAAGCTTGCATGAAGAGTTGTTTGTTTTGTTGTTGTTGTTTTTGTTGATGTTGTTGGTTTTTTTTTGCTCTTCACTTTTTCAAACCATGCAAACAAATTTTGGGTCAACAAATCACAACTTCCGTCTGTAAAAAATATTTCCGTCGGTACATTTACAAGTTGTGCCGGTGTGCCCCCTCGGTTCCAAAATCCTGGCTACGCCACTGGTCAAACATGCATTTACAGATGATCTTATTAACACCATCCTTGATTGGTTCAAAATTGGACACAATATTCATTTTGGCCAATCGGCAAGTAGTTCTCATGGTGTTAAATGTTGGTTTGTTTTGCAGTACACCAAAGAAGAAGAAAGCAAAGAAGGAGAAGAAGACATCTCCAAGTCCAAAGAAGTCGATGGCGGGATCAGGAGCCAATTATAAGAGCAAGGAATACATTGAGTCTAGTGAGTCATCGTCGGATGAAGACAAGAAAAAGGTAAGTAGAAATGAGGCATTTATAATCATTTTATTGTCGAACACACTATTGATTACGAGCTATTCATACACTCCAGTGGCGTGTCCGGGGGGAGGGGGGCTTTGGGCTGAAGCCCCCACAATTTGTTTAAAATCATGTAAAATCAGCTGTTTTTTGGCGATTTCAGCCATTAAGCCCCTCTGAGCCCCCGTAGGAACAGATCCTGGACACACCAGTGCACTCCTATATAGTGAGAACCAATTGGGGTAAATGTTAGTAAATTACTAGCCGTGCATAAATATTGTATAATTGCCTGGGCGTGCACTTTGCGTAGTATGGGCATTGCTGTCGGACGCGTTCATTTTTCTTGCAAGTGGATGCATTTATACTTGCTTGCATTTTGCAAAAGTATAAGTGACAATTTTGTTATAAAAATAGCAAAAATCACAGGATTTTTTTTCCTGTATGAAATGGGTTAATAAATGTACAACATATTTTGCTTGAGAAATTGTACAAAATGTGCCAGCATCCACTACTCAAAATATTGGACCTGCCTGTCGTCTGTCGCACGATAGTAAAAACACAAATTCCTATTGTTATTTCTCTAATAATTATGTTATTTCTCTAATAATTAATTAGATGATATTTTTACTATAAATCTTGTCACAAAAATGATAAGTCAGAAAGTCAGCTTGCAAACGTAATAAATTCTTATTCAAAAGCAAGTGTGATCTTTCATGCATTTAAGAATCTGAAGTTGTTATTATCAGGGGTGTGAATTCTCCTCTTTCAAGCTGAATTCCTCTTTTTTGAACAAAGTTCCTTTTTTTTCAGTAGAGGTCACTCACACCCCTGTATTATCTGAGTTGATGAAGCTGTGAGTCATGCTAGGTAATGACTGGAAACAGGGAGTGACCATTTACAGGATTACTGTTTATAGAAGTGTAAGGGAGCCCTCATGTAAACTTGTATTCTGTGTCCAAGTATTTTTGTTGAAGAGAGCCCTCTATAGACAATAATGCAGTACTTCCAACATTTTTGTGGTTCCCAAAATAATTATGTACAGTTTTCAAAATAAAGCAAATGTTTGACATGAAACAAGGATTATAAAAAAACGGCCAAAGTACCAGAAAATTGTCAGGTTAAATAGAGAATAGATAGTTAGAGATGAGGTTGTTGATTGGACCATCCCTTCTTTCATTCTGGTTTCTGTAAACTTGTTGGTTTTTGTTTTAAAGGCTAATGAAAGTCAATGTTGTGTTTCTCGTAACCAGGGACTTCCTTTTGAAAATGAGAGAAGAGCTGTAGAATGCTCTTCTGGTCTCTTCAAGAAGAGTTTTAGAAGAGCTGTTTACACCTGTAGCCATTAAATCATAAAGAATTTAACTAGTCATCTAGAGGAGCTATAAATCGCTCTTGCAAATGCAACTTATGAGCTGCAGAGGAGTGATTGCTCTCACTCCTCTCACAAGGTACCCACCTGTGTTGGGATTTTTTGCAATGCCAAAATCCCGAAACAATTTTGTATTTTGTACAAATTTAGTTTTAAATTGACACACAAGCACATGATTAATCAACCTGTTCCAAAATAAAATAAAACTAAAAATAAGATTATGTCATCAAGTTGAGGTATAATTAATTGGACATTACCCCAAGGAGGGTGACTGCTTTGTGTCCAATGTGGTCTGTCATTTACACCACAACTGGCATTTGATGGCCTTTTTATTAGTTAGAGAAATCCTCGTATAAATAG